>NC_136527.1:159416765-159484265 GCF_053919585.1 Euprymna scolopes | reverse complement strand
ACACTTTTTGGGTTTGTATTATTACTCTACACATAGATTCGAAAACGTTGTCAAAAACAAATACATAACAAATAAATGTTATCAAATGCAAGTTAAGTTACTTCTAACTGGATAATTTTCTAGTGTTTTTATTTAATGTAACATGTTTATTCAGCTCGAACAAGATACAGTTTTTACCGATGTATTGGAGCATTTAAAATGGCGCCCGACTCTCTCTCTCTCTCTCTCTCTCTCTCTCTCTCTCTCTCTCTCTCTCTCTCTCTCTCTCTCTCTCTCTCTCTCACGGTAAGTTTGGGAAAAGGGGTTATAAATAAACACTAGAAAAAATACTGTTGGAAAGTCGCTAAATATATGTTACCGTGACATAGGCTGACATATAATCGGTGGGTTTTTAACAGTATTTTGTATATTTTAATTTTTTACTCATTTTCCCAAACTTCAACAAAGAAGCCGGCGCCATTTTAAATTAAGAAAAAAAAACCCTTGCCTAGAATATTGTATTCGGTTTATTGGAAAGAGCATAGTATTGCACGTTGAAACTGAAAATATTCTAAAAATTGAACCATTAGAAAAATTTTGATAGATTTTTAAAGTTTAAAAATTGAAAAAAAAATTAACTCATAAAATTAAATTGATTTCATTACGTAAAAAATATCTGCATGAACGCAGGCAGGCAATTTTTTTAAATAAAAATAATATTTCTATTATTTTTAAACAACTTTGTAAACAATATTTTTTTTAAATAAAATTATATTTCTATTATTTTCAAACTTTGTAAACAATTTTTTAAAATAAATATTATATTTCTATTATTTTTAAACAACTTTGTAAACAATATTTTATTTAAAATAAAAATTATATTTCTATTATTTTTAAACAACTTTGTAAACAATATTTTTTTTTTAATAAAAATTATATTTCTATTATTTTTAAACAACTTTGTAAACACTATTTTTTTAAATAAAAATTATATTTCTATTATTTTTAAACAACTTTGTAAACACTATTTTTTTTAAATAAAAATTATATTTCTGTTATTTTAAACAACTTTGTAAACACTATATTTTTTAATAAAAATTATATTTCTATTATTTTTAAACAACTTTGTAAACACTATTTTTTTAAATAAAATAATATTTCTATTATTTTTAAACAACTTTGTAAACACTATTTTTTTAAATAAAAATTATATTTCTATTATTTTTAAACAACTTTGTAAACAATATTTTTTTAAAATAAAAATAATATTTCTATTATTTTTAAACAACTTTGTAAACAATATTTTTTAAAATAAAAATTATATTTCTATTATTTTTAAACAACTTTGTAAACAATATTTTTTTAAATAAAAATTATATTTCTATTATTTTTAAACAACTTTGTAAACAATTTTTTAAAATAAATATTATATTTCTATTATTTTTAAACAACTTTGTAAACACTATTTTTTTAAAATAAAAATTATATTTCTATTATTTTTAAACAACTTTGTAAACACTATTTTTTTTAAATAAAAATTATATTTCTATTATTTTTAAACAACTTTGTAAACACTATTTTTTTTTAAATAAAAATTATATTTCTATTATTTTTAAACAACTTTGTAAACAATATTTTTTTTAAATAAAAATTATATTTCTATTATTTTTAAACTTTGTAAACAATTTTTTTTAAATAAAAATTATATTCCTAGTATGTTTAAACAACTTTGTAAACACTATTTTTTTAAATAAAAATAATATTTCTATTATTTTTAAGCAACTTTGTAAACACTATTTTTTTAAAATAAAAATTATATTTCTATTATTTTTAAACAACTTTGTAAACACTATTTTTTTAAATAAAAATTATATTTCTATTATTTTTAAACAACTTTGTAAACACTATTTTTTAAATAAAAATAATATTTCTAATCTTTTTAAACAACTTTGTAAACAATATTTTTTTTTAAATAAAAATAATATTTCTATTATTTTTAAACAACTTTGTAAACAATTTTTTTTAAATAAAAATTATATTTCTATTATTTTTAAACAACTTTGTAAACAATATTTTTTTAAATAAAAATTATATTTCTATTATTTTTAAACAACTTTGTAAACACTATTTTTTTTAAATAAAAATTATATTTCTATTATTTTTAAACAACTTTTGTAAACACTATTTTTTTTAAATAAAAATTATATTTCTATTATTTTTAAACAACTTTGTAAACACTATTTTTTTTAAAATAAAAATTATATTTCTATTATTTTTAAACAACTTTGTAAACAATATTTTTTTAAATAAAAATTATATTTCTATTATTTTTAAACAACTTTGTAAACACTATTTTTTTTTAATAAAAATTATATTTCTATTATTTTTAAACAACTTTGTAAACACTATTTTTTTAAATAAAAATAATATTTCTATTATTTTTAAACAACTTTGTAAACAATTTTTTTTAAATAAAAATTATATTTCTATTATTTTTAAACAACTTTGTAAACAATATTTTTTTAAATAAAAATTATGTTTCTATTATTTTTAAACAACTTTGTAAACACTATTTTTTTTAAATAAAAATTATATTTCTATTATTTTTAAACAACTTTGTAAACACTATTTTTTTTAAATAAATATTATATTTCTATTATTTTTAAACAACTTTGTAAACACTATTTTTTTTAAATAAAAATTATATTTCTATTATTTTAAAACAACTTTGTAAACACTATTTTTTTTAAATAAAAATTATATTTCTATTATTTTTAAACAATTTTGTAAACACTATTTTTTTAAAATAAAAATTATATTTCTATTATTTTTTAAACAACTTTAATAGTTTATTTTGGAAGTATATTCTGTGTCATTATCGAGGATGTCAATAGATTGAATAAGACATAACGACAGATCAGCTTCTATAAAAATGGCGTCTTTATTTAGATCTGCCAAACATGAGTACACCGGTAAGGGGGCGTAATTCCAGCCGGTGAAAACTCCTGTTCAGTTCCTTATGCAACATCTTCCCTTTTCTCAATAATAAAAACAGAAGATAAAGACAAAAAAAAACACAACAAAAAATTAAAACAGTCTACAAAACACAGTGATCTAGGCATTCCTTGGGCTGATTCTGCCCTTTCACTTATGTTGTGAAATCCTTGAATCTCACAGGATCTCTTATTATTCTTCCTGACTGTGTTGTCCGCAACCTTTCCGGACTTGGTTTTGTTGGGGATGGGGTCGGATTGAGGTTTTCTCTTATTTCACCTTCATATTGAGGTGGTTCTGAGTTACATATCTCTTCTGTACTCTGCCCTTTATTCTTGGGTAACTCGCTCTGCACTTCATATGGCTGGTGTATTCCTGATGTGAGTGGGGGTGTCTCTGCAGTTTTCTTCAAATCTACTCTATTCCGTCGATATAAGTCCCCATCCACTTTTACATAGTATGATTGCTCATCCAGTCTCCTCCATACAACAGCTTTCCTCCACTCTTTTTGACCATTTATGTGTGGTTTCATCCGTACTACATCTTCAGGATACAATGGTTTAAGTGGTTTTACTTTGTGGTTGAAAGAATGTTCTTGCCTCCTGCGGTCTTGCTTCACTGATTTTCTCAGATTTTGGGGCAATTCTGGCTTGAGTAAATTCTCCCTGGTTGGGAGAAGTGTTTTTGTTCTCCTTGACATCAGCTTCTGAGCTGGTGATAAGAGACCTTTGGCTGGCGTATTCCTGTGATCCAACATTGCTAGGTATGGATCAGCCTTATCGTCCATCGCTTTCCGGAAAAGGTTCTTTGCCATCTTTACCGCAGATTCCACTTTGCCATTTGCCTTGCTCACCAGCGCCCTTATCTATGGAAGATAATTTATCGGCGAACTGTTAAACTGAAATGGCATAACTACGCCATTATTACGTGTTTGACGAGACAGTCATTACAATATCAAACGGCACTTTTGCTTCACACGTTGGGAGATGACGCATTGAAGGTTTACTACGGATCTCAATTTCTAACACCTGAGGATGAAAGAACACCCACCGAAATTATTCAGGCATTCAATAAATACGCTATAGGGGAAACGAATGAGACCTACGAGCGTTACGTATTTCATTCTAGAAAGCAAGGAGGATCAGAGAATGTGGAATCCTTTATTACGGCACTTCGGACGTTAGTCAAAACGTGCAATTTTTGTGACAATTGCGTTTCATCAGTACTCAGAGATCAGGTAGTGCTGGGAATACACAACCCCCAGACACAAGCTGAATTATTGAAAATAAGACAGTTAGACTTACACAAATGTATTGACATTTGTAAGCTGTCTGAAAATGCCACGGTCCAGTCCAGAATCCTAAGGCCTGAAGGAGTGAATAAGGTTGATTTTAAACCGAGGAGAAAGACATCGGCACAAACTGACAGAGATTGCTGGGCGTGTGCACTGCGGCATGGACCGAGAAAAGAGTTATGTCCTGCATTTGGCAAGACCTGTTATCAATGTAATGGGAAAAACCACTTTGCCGCGAAATGCAAAGTATCAAGGAAAAAGAAGGTGCAGGCTGTCAAAACCCAATATGAGGACCAGGAAAACGAAAGTAGTAGTTCAGACTCTGGACAGGTAGACAACATAACGATTAAGGAAAAGGAAAAAAAAGGAAAAAAAACACAACAAAAAGTCTGATAAGAATTAAAACAGTCTACAAAGCACAGTGATCTAGGCATTCCTTGGGCTGACTAAAGGGGGCGTAACTCCAGCCGGTGAAAACTCCTGTTCAGTCCCTCATGCAACATATTCCATTAACAACCTAATTTAAAAAGAGAAATTACGACTGTTTTATATTTTATTTGAAGTATTTTGTTAGGGTTGTAACCCCCCCCCCCAATTCTGACAGACCTAATGGGCCGTTCATGGTATTTTTTTACAGAAGCTGTGATAGAGGGAGTATATTTTCAGATTAGGATAATGTGAGTTATTTTCAATAGATTACAATAGATTATGTTGTTTTAAAATAATGTTTTCAAATGCGTATCATACACTTACATTGACTTGAATGATTTAACTTTTTCAAAAGGAAATATCATTTTATTTCAGGTTACCGGGTATATTTGGCAGGTAGTTTTCCAATTTTCTGTCACCGGGTATATTTGCCAGATAGATTTCCAATTTCCTCTCCTCGGGTATATTTACCAGTTAGTTTTTCAATTTCTTGTTAATGAGTCTAGTTACTCCTATAATTACCATATAATTACATCATTTTAGTATGATTAAGATCTTCCTACGATTCCAATTTCTAATTCCATGTCGTACGAACGACTTTCGTATTTTGTTATCCTCCCTTCTCATCTCTGTTTAACGTTGCATCGTTGGAAACACTCATTTCTACTAATACTACTACTATAAGGTTGATTCGTATTCTTTCGTGTTTCATATAACGATGCCAGCTTTAGTAGATCAGTTTTTAATACGTAGCCGTAGGAATTACACAGTCATAATTGATTGTGTACGACTTATTTCCAACTGCTCTTTCTGTATACGTTCGCAACACTTGTTGAAGCATTCGGTATTTAAATTTTTACAGATCGACTAGTGAACATATTTACATTCATCTTCTTAAAATCATTAGCAAGTCTTGATTTTTGTCAGAAATAATAATCTTCACCATTAGACAGTGATCCTTATTGAATTCATCCGAAATATGCTTAGCCCGTTCTTCTATTTTTACTGCAAGTTCTTGTATACCTTTTGGGATATTTCTGTAGCAGATTTGTTTTCTAATTCTCTCTCATTTATAAGATAATCTTGTTCAAAATGGCTTTATTAAGTGATGTTGGCGTAATATTCTGAGGTTTGGATTTCGAAAGATATTATCCAGTACTCACAATAGCAGCATGTTTAGTCCGTTCTTCTATTTTTACTGCAAGTTCTTGTATTCCTGGTGTCTTTTTTCTTTTTTTTTCTGTAGCAGATTTATTTTCTAATTCTCTCTCATCTATAAGAAAATTTTGTTCAAAATGGCTTTATTAAGTGATGTTGGTGTAATATTCTGAGGTTTGTATTTTGAAAGATCCAGTACTCACAATAGCGGTACAATGCAGATGACCCCCTACCTCATGCCAATATGGACAGATAAAGCCAAAGTCGTGTTCTCCGTGTGAGTTCTCATATGTCTGTTTTTATCGTTGCAATTGCTATTTATTATCGTGTCATTTATGATTGTTTTTTGTTGCTTTTAATCAAATCATAGATTTCTTTGCTCTCCTCATTCTATGTTCCATCATTCATTCTCTAATATATAACTTCAGTAATCCTCGACCTCTTGATTTTCCGATAACTTTTCTGTGTCCATTATTACATTTTAAGATCAAGTAAAGATTAGATACCCCATAGCAGACGACAAAAGTAGGCGAACAATTCACGGGGCACCGTTTGTTTGACCTTGACATTGCCGTTAGTTGTTTCTAAACAGGTCAAATAGCAGACATATTCGAATGTTCGCGAGCAAGATTTTTAAGCATATTTTACGTCCCTGCTAGCTAAATTAAAAAAAAAACTACAATATCAGAGCGTCTCCATTTACGCTGAACATCCACAAAAATGCCAACATCAATATATTGCATATGAAAGAGTCCACTGTGGAATTCGCACAGGTCCAGCTAGTTATTATTATTATTATTATTATTATTATTATTATTATTATTATATCAATAATAATAATAATAATTTATTATTATTGATACTATTATTATTAGTTTGCTTATAAATAGGCGTGACAGGCCGCTCGAGGATAAGTGTTAAAGAGTGTACAGTAGTCAATCGGGCAAAATCGTAGTAATCGTTAGTCATGGAAATTTTGTAAATTGGATTACTGAAGGGGGACGGCTGATCAAGAACTTGTTTCACTTAGAAATAATATGTCCGGTTTCGACTCCTGAAATTGGGTTTCAACCTCTGGAAGGTTTGAACGTAGACCCCTGATGTTGGAGAAGGTGACCTGGTAGTAGGGGTCTACGTTGGAAGATGGGGTTCTAGGTTTAGTCGAGTTTTTATTCTAGAGATATTTCATGTTGAGATTTTGGGATTTGTGGAATAGGTCGGCATACTTGGTTAGATCAGTACAGAGAGGGACATAAAATAAAAACCAATAAACCGGGGGACCATGGATTGGAGGTCATACGAGCACCTGACATGAAATAGAAAACAATAAAGCAGAGACGTGCTCACAACGAAGTCTATTTTGAACTCTGTCAAAGCAGAAATAGGTCTTTCTAGAAGCACTTGATTTTTATGAAGACGATTTTTTATCAATAATTGTCAATTTATATAAACATTTGATGTTAATAAAAAAAATGATTATTTATTAATAACTATCAATTTTAATAAACATTTGATTTTCATAAAAATAATTAATTATTAATAACTATAAATTTATATAAACATTTGATTTTCATATAAATTGATTATTTATCAATAACTACCAATTTATATAAACATTTGATTTTCATAAAAATAATTATTTATTAATAACTATCAATTTTTATAAACATTTGATTTTCATAAAAATAATCATTAATAATCAATTTATATAAACAATTGATTTTCATAAAAATAATTATTTATTAATAAGTATCAATTTATATAAACATTCGATTTTCATAAAAATAATTATTTATTTATAACCATCAATTTTTATAAACATTTGCTTTTCATAAAAATGATTATTTATTAATAATTATCAATTTATATAAACAATTGTTTTTAATAAAAATAATTATTTATGAATAAATATCAATTTATATAAACATTAGATTTTCATTAAAAAATTATTTATCAATAACTATCAATTTATATAAACATTTGATTTTCATAAAATGATTATTTATCAATAACTATCAATTTATATAAACATTTGATTTTCATAAAATGATTATTTATCAATAACTATCAATTTATATAAATATTTGATTTTCATAAAAAATAATTATTTATCAATAACTATCAATTTATATAAACATTTGATTTTCATAAAATGATTATTTATTAATAATTATCAATTTATATAAACATTTGATTTTCATAAAATAATTATTTAGTAATAACTATCAATTTCTATAAACAATTGATTTTCATAAAAAATAATTATTTATCAATAACTATGAATTTATATAAACATTTAATTTTCAGAAAAATAATTATTTATTAACAACTATCAATTTATATAAACATTTGATTTTCATAAAAAATATTATTTATCTATAATTATCAATTTTTATAGACATTTAATTTTCAGAAAAATAATTATTTATCAATAACTATCAATTTATATGAACATTTGATTTTCATAAAATGATTATTTATCCATAACTATCAATTTTTATAAACATTTGATTTTCATAAAATAATTATTTATCAATAACTATCAATTTATATAAACATTTGATTTTCATAAAAATAATTATTTATCAATAACTATAAATTTAAATAAACATTTGATTTTCATAAAAATAATTATTTATTAATAACTATCAATTTTTATTAACATTGGATTTTCATAAAAATGAGTATTTATTAATGATTATCAATTTATATAAACATTTAATTTTCATAAAAAGGAGTATTTATTAATGACTATCAATTCATATAAACAATTGATTTTCATGAAAAATGATTATTTATCAAAGGCTATCACTATGAATGAAAAAAGAATAAAATTATATTGGCGTGTTCACGAAAACCAAATAAAAATTTAACAAAACAATATTTTTTTAATATATTTTTGATCATAGAATGGTAAAAACTTAATCTGATTTGAATAAAAAATAATATCGTTTAATTGTTTGGAAAGTTTTAATTTTACCAGATTAGACATAATAAAATCATATGAACACTTGATTTACATACACAATGATTATGAATCTATAACTATGAAGTCTGAATGAATAAAAGAACAGAAATATGTTACTCATGTGTAAACGTTATGTAAATTAAAAAAGCTGAACACCTAATTGAAAAATTAAGAAAACAAAAAATACAAAACGTTGGAAATATGTAATAAGAGTCATCTAGGCTTTAGCTTCAATCCCATCGACGAAATGTTGCAACCCTCTGCCTGTTCTACAAGTACTTTAATTGTGAATGCTCTGACGAACTAGAGGCACTTGTACCCCCTCGACGTGAATACCCCCAACAAACCCGACAAGAAGCTAAATTCCACCCCTTCACAGTAGAGATTCCTAGGTGTAAGAAAGCCTTCTACCTTAATGGTTTCTTCCCTAGAACTGCTAGACTTTTGAACTCCCTTCTGGGAATCTGCTTTTCCAACTGTACTGACATGCAGAAGTTCAAGTGTAATGTGAACAGACATCTTACTGCTCATCTCTCTTCATAATATCCTTGTAACTTATGTCGCCAATAGTAGCCCCTACTTCAAAGTGGCACTGTGCCATGTTTGGTGTTAAAATGGAATAAAACATCTTAGATGAAACAATAACTAAAAATATAAACAAGACAGATTTCATGATGAAAGTTCTATCCCTTGTGTTATTATGTGGGTAACTAATATTTCTTAGTTTTAAAGGCAAAAACACTCTACATATAATGAAATTTATCTGTAAAAGATTTGCTGCAGCTTCTTCTTGGAGAGATTCTAGATAATTTCATAGACTTTTTTTTCATTACGACATCGTTTTGCTAGAGCTTTTTCTAGCGATATATTTTTTTCATTAGGAGAACACTTATATTTCTTTCTTGATAGTTTACTTTGTTTTCAAGCTATTCCAATATATAAAGAGTACACTTGATTCATTGATAAATTTATATCCGAGGGGCGACTTACCTTTTCTCCATGTTAAATACATATTATTGTATATTTGTAAATGACATTATGTTGACGCAGCATTTTACAGGTTTTTGTGTCAAAGCAATTTATGTAACCTTGTTAAATTACTAATTACAATATAAAATGAGGTTCATATTGTTGACTTCATTCAGAGTTCATGAAAAAGCAATATAAATGCAAAAACACAATACATTGTGTATTTGTAAATGATATGTTGAAACAGCATTTGTAAGGTTTTTGTGTCAAGGCAATTTATGTAACCCGATGAGCTTGTTGATTGATGGCAGTTATTTCAATTAATATTGTTACATTGCGTGTATGAATACGATGTGAGAATTTTATTACGACCGTTGATTTATTCTCATTGAACCTTCGCTCATCATTTGATGCTGATATATTATGTTTCATCATTCGACACTCAATCATTGTATTCTCTTTTACTCTTAAGTATTTACAGACAGATTCCTCGTCTATGTCTTAAAACCTTTTGTCTAGAATCTTTATTCCAATTCTCATCGAACATAAACCCATGTACACCACATTTCCTTCTGTTATTTAATTATGCATAGACTACTAATTTATAAACAAAAGGTATACTCCTTATAAATTATTAAAGGATATGAAAAGGTGAATACTCATTGATATGATTGTTTGCTTGTAGTTGAAAGATTGTTCAACTCTTCTCTAATATTGAACTCCTCATTAAACTTGTAGAGCAAGGGTCTCCAAAGGTTTTGAATGGAGTATCCTAGGTTTTAGCTCAGCTTCTTAATATCTTCTCATAATAAGTTGTAAAGTTGAAAAGTTTATTTTAGTGTGTTTAGTGCCCAACTCCCCAAATAGTACCCCTGTAGCTTATGTCCCTGATAGTAGCCCCCTTCAGCAAAGTGGCACTGTGCCTTGTTTGGGATCAGTGGTGGCTCGTGCCTGAGATTAGTGGGGGTGCTGCTTCAAAATTTTTACGTATTTTTTTAATATCGTGTAAAGGAATTCGAATATATAAATAAATATTTAATCAAATAATAAACAAACATTCAAATAAATATTCAATTATATAACAAAGACAAATAATCAATCAGAAATGGATAATACGCAAAAACTTTTTTATTAAAAAGACTTTTTTTAAATTATGTACACTTTATAGAATAAAAATAATATATATATTTATTCCTTTTAAACTTTTCAGATTAAATAAAAGTTTGCGGGGTTTTTTTGCAAACAAACGAAAAACATTTTTTAAAATAACTTATCTTTTATAAAAACAAAAAAGAAAAACTTTGAAATTTACTTGCCTCCCTACGAGGGTTAATTTAGGAGTTTACTATTTGAAAATAGCGTTTTATTTAATAACAGTGTTATTTACAAAATTTATTTTTAAAGATGTATTTATAACAAAACGTATTTGTAAATAAAATGCAAAATAAAAAAGTTTACATTTTTATATAGTGAGCAAACAAACAAAAATATTTAAAGATGCAAAATTTTATTTACAAATCTTTTGACAACTTGCTTTTTATATAAAAAGAACAAACTTGGCTATTTACTGACCTTCCCATGCCGGTAAAGATCGATATAAAGTGGAGATTTATTATAAGAAAATAGGATGTCATATATAAGCATTAAAAAACATCGAATTTTAATGTAGCTTTCTTCCCAAAAAAACAAAAAATTAAAATTGTCTCAGTCCAGAAGGATTTCTAATTACTTTTTTTAATGTGTATTATCTGACCCATCTACTAACAAATTCAATGTAAAGTTTAAAAATGCATAATTATAAAAAAACTGTGTTTTTTTTACTTACAAACACATTTTAATTAAAAAATCTTGTGTAAAAAATCCATTTTTCAGAGTGTAAAACTTCTAACATTGTCCTTGTCGGAGGCAAATAAATGCTATTTTTTTATATCTAAAGCATACACGTTAAAAAGATTTCTAACTAAAATGTATTTTCAACATAAACTGTTTCTTCGCTTTTTTGCTTCTAGGAAAAAATGTAAACAGTTTTTTTGTAAAGTTTAGTTGTTGCAAAATAAATAGCATTTACAACTACTTTAAAGAAACAAACAAAAAGGCAGGTAGATGGAAAAGTAACTTTATTTTTATGGTAAGATTTATTTATTGTATATTTGGTTTTTACCCTTGGCCGCGTGTTAGCTTCACTGCTAAATTCCCGAATACTTTTAATAAATAAAAATAAACAGTTTCTGCATATTATATATTTCCGTCTGCTACCGACTTAAATCGCAACGCTAAAAGTGTGCGTATTTAAAAAAAAATAGCACAATATTTTATGTACAAGAACACGTTATGTGCAGATTTTAATAATAATTTAAAAAAATATAAGTAAACCTCCTTTTTATTCAATAACAATGTTATCATATCTATACAGGCGCACACTCTAAGCAAACAACTAATTTCACGACACGGAACTGCACCAAGCGACAGTTCCTCAAGAGGCTTTCATCAGCTGCGTAAAGCGTCTAATCCGCTTCATTAAGAAAATGTAACTGTGAATTTCACAGCTCCAAGCAAGTTTTATTTTTGTTATTATATGCATTTGGAGATACCGACATTAAAGTTAATGATTTTATAATGTACACATAGAAAAAGAAAATAAAAATAATAATGATAATAATAATAATAATAATAATAATAATAATAATAATAATAATAATAATAAATAATAATAAAAATAATAAACAAACGTATTATTTTTAATTTATCATTAATATTGTGTAGAAATACCTTGGGGTGCTGCAGTCCCACAGCTCCATGCACGAGCCGCCACTGTTTGGGATGGAATGTCAATTAATATATATATATATATATATATATATATATATATATGTATATATATATATATATGTATATATATATATATTGTGTATATTTAGGCAGCATATTCTCCTTTAAGCATGTGTTGTTACATTTTGGGTTGTCTCAAAATAAACAATATAAATTATGAATCCAGCAAAAATATTTTAAAATGCCTCTGTTAATGTATATAAAAAACTGTCCAATAAATTTGTATATAAATAGCCCACATAAGCCATAAACGATTTTTTAGTACGATGTAATTTTAAAACACGACCTTATCATTCGACGTAATTTTAAAACGACTTTTTATATAACCAGCCAGACGATGGCGGAAACGCCGAAAGCGCTCGCAGACTACGGAACACTTTTACACCATTTTACATATAACACAAGAAGGATTATTCGAAAACTGGAAAAAGTAAAACGGAAAATTGTCAAACAAGAAAATGCTGTGCTGTTTAACAACATATATATATATATATATATATATATATATATATGGATGTATATTCAACCGCTATCTCGTACCGTCCGACCAAGAAATCTTTTAAAGATTCTAACAGTCCCTAAAAATGCAATTGTTAGAATACCTCTGCAACTTATTTTACTGGATATATTTGCTAGGTTGTTTTTGAAATTGTTTTCTTAGTGTAAAAACAAAACTTGATTTTCAATTGTTTATAAAACTTTACTTACTAGAAAAGTGTGGAAAATAAGTTTTTTCTTAGATTCACTCTTCAAGCTACTATTTGATTAATATTTAATTTAATTAGGAAACAGAGGGAAATTTTAATTATATATATTCTTTTGTATATCTGATATTTGCCTGTCGTAAAGGCTTTATCTTCCAAATATTGTATCTAAGTATTTTTTTAGATTTTTATTAGTCCAATTGCGCTTACACCGACTGATATAATGTTTATATATCTTTCGGAGAATATGTCGGTTTTTATCATTTTTTTGTTTTGTTTCTTATATGGTGTTATTTTTTCTTTCACTTAATTATGTTTTACCTCATATTAATGGCATACTTTGCAAACTATTCCTTTTATCATTATTCTGGGTTTTTTCATATATATATCACTTAAGTTGACTTTTGAAAACACGAATATTCACTGTATGAAATTAGATAGAAAAATAATTGTGATTTTTTAGAACAGTAATGACCACATAGGTAATAGAAATACGGTTTACACACTTTTGTGGAAATTTCCTTATCTGTTTGGTTAAGCTAACTCAGAAATTCCAGATTTTGATTCTGACTGACTCGTTGTATACAATTGTTTGAATCTCTCTCTTGCACTTGATTCACAATGTATATTTGCTATGTAGTTTTTGAAATTTTTTTATGAATACAGTTGCTCCTATAACAACTGTAATGAATGATACACATCTTAAGATTCCAGTTTCTCTTAATGTCATACATAAGAACTTCCTATTTTGTTATTTTTTCATGTCATACATAAGAACTTAACTTATTTCGTTATCTTTTTCGCTCTGTTTAACCCAGCATCATTGGGGACACTAACTTCTACTAAAGTTGCTTATTTCTTTTCCTTATGCGATATTTTATGGCCCTGTTTTCTAGATACATGGTTGTAGAAATTGAATAGTCATAGTGGATTTTACATAATATTTCTGGTATTAGTTCCCAGGATTTGCTGCTGCATTCAACTTTTTGCAGAACATCCAGAAGTTACAGAATTTTAGTGGCTTTTTGTCTGGTGTTTTACTTATATATTTTTTCTCCGTGCAAAACGTTACTGCCAAGTAATACTCCACAAGTTACAGAATTTTAGGGGCCTTTCGTCTGGGGTTTTACTTATATATCTGACATTTTTCTCCGTGCATAAACATCACAATCTGGTTTTATCTTCATGCCTTCGAATACATTAAGTGACTTTATCATATCAGCAGTATTGTGGTGTTCCAGAATTTTATGCCGGGTTTCTAAGTCGTGACAGACGGTTTTTGATGAATACTACTTTTTAAATAATATACTAAGCCATTTTCTTTAATAGCAAATTCAGTTCAATTAGGGTATATCAATTTTCATTTATTGAGCGTTACCCTTGAAAGTACATATTCTCTGTCGATATTGAGTTACGTGATACCATGTCAAGAAGTTGACGTGAAGTGAGTTCTGGTGTGGTGTCTTTGGAAAGGGGAATGATAAGGTTTAAATCTATTCCATGGAGAACTATGAAGAATGTTTTGCTTGAACTCTTTACTTTTCGCTATTTCCATCGGCATTTGTCCTCCCGACTTAAATTAATTTTAAATTCGCGTTTGTCCCTTTGTCCAAAGTCAACCTTTGCCTCATCAAAAGCTTTTAACTCTATTACAACTTTTACCTTTTTTGTGAAATAATTAAATATCTGTGACACGATCAAAAGTAAATTCTTGACCATTGCCCCTTATACACTTTCTTTTTGAGGGAGAAACTCAAATTTGAGAATCGAATAAATCATTTTGTTTTCCACGATTTATTATACATTTAGTAACCGAAACAGACACAATAATATTTTTATCTCTACTTCATATGATTATAGTTTCTTTTTCCAGCTTAGGGTTGTAACATCACTAGCAGGTGCCCCGTTGCTTTCCTCAGATAACCGAGTGCATAGCACTGCTAAGGGGACGTCTTTATTTCTGTTTGTAAATTTTGAATGTTTTTCTTTTTCATTTTAGTTTGAATGTTTTTTTAGTGTTTAAAACTTGAAGTATCTCCATATCAGATGTGCTAGGTGTATCAGAAATTTTGTAGGAAGTTTTAACACCCCTAACACGAAACTGCGAATAAAACATAAAAAACTCGTAATTTTTCTTTTAAAAGTGGGTTGTCTATTTTCATTATGGATTATACTTCCAAAATAAACTATTAAAGTTGTATAAAAAGTAAGAAAATATTATTTTTTTTATTTTTGTAAAAAAACAGTAATGAAATTAATTGAATTTTACGAGTTCCGTATTTTTCAATTTTTAAACTTTAAAAATCTATCAAATTTTTTTTATTGATTCTATTTTACGATATTTTCAAGGTCAATGTGAAATTTTTTGCTCTTTCCAATAAACCGAATATAATATTGGAGACAAACGTTTTTTTTTTCATTCACCCCCCCATTTTGAAATGTCTATTAAAAAGTAAATAATAATTTACTCAGCAAAGTTCTATATATATCACAAATTGAAGATAAAAGATCAATAAATAATATACTCAAATTTTAAATAAAAAAGAACTGTTTATTTAGAAATTTACCTTATTTTAAACACGTTGTCTTTTTGTTTTTTGTTGTTTATTTTGAAAATGAAACATTGGTCCTTGCTCCTTTAATTGAAAACAAAAATTAGGGTTTGAATTACATTTTTCGAGCAGTTATAAGCTTGGAAAGACAGGGAAGTCGAATTAATTCACCCTCTCATTTTGAAATGTCTATTAAAAAGTAAATAATTAATTTACTTACCAAAGTTTTATATATAACATATTGAAGATAAAAGTTCAATAAATAATATATTCAATTTTAAAACAAAAATAGAATTGTTTTTTAGAAATTTACCTATCAAGTCTGAAGTTTAAAACTTTTTTTTTAATCCCGTTGTTTTTTTTGTTTTTGTTTTTAATGAAACCTTAATCCTTGTTCCTTTTATTGAATTACATTTTTCGAGTAGTTTTAAGCTTGGAAAAAAGAGGGTCGAATTAATTCACGCCCCCCCATTTTGAAATGCCTATTAAAAATTAAATAATTAATTTACTCACCAAAGTTGTATATATCACATATTGAAGATAAAAAATCAATAAACAAGATATTCAATTGTAAAACAAAAATTGAAGTGTTTTTTAGGAATTTACCTGTAAAGTCCGAAGTTTAAAACCCTTTTTTTTAATCCCGTTGTTTTTTTTTAATGAAACCTTGGTCCATGCTTCTTTAATTGAAAAAAAATAGCGTTTGAAGTACATTTTTCCAGTAGTTATAAGCTTGAAAAAACAGGGGTCAAATTAATCAATATTTTTCACGAAATTTCTGACACACCTACAGATGTGCAGAAAAACCCGTATATAGGTTGGTATCTAGTAGCCATCTTTCTCTTTCTTTTTCCCCATGGTGAGTTCTCATATATTTATCTTTTTGTGAAGAATTATCCAATTTTAGAATCAAATACAATACTTTTCTTTCCTCACGATTTCTTGTACCTTGAGTAAGCGAAGCAAACAAAATAGTTTTATCTCTAACAGATTACTTTATTAGATTATAGTGATATATCCAACTTAGTGTTGTTACTAGTAGTAATATCACTAGAAGGTACACCCTTGTTTTCCACAGATGATTCAGTGCATAAGCATTGATGTATGAAGATTGTTTTGCCATCCTTGACATCTTTTCTTAGGTTTTTAATGTTTCATTTTCATTTCGCTTTGTCTATCACCATTTGTCTTCGCTGTTCAATTGAATTTGTGTAAATTTGCTTATGTCGCTTTGATCAAAATCAACTTTCGTCTCATCAAAAGCTTTTAACTCTTGTGAGATATTTATCTGTGACAAAAGATGAAAAGTAAATTCTTTGCCATTCTCTCGTATACTTTTCTTTTTGTGAGGATAAAGCTCGAATTTGAGAATTGAATACATTATTTTTTCTTCGCGATTTCTAAGACCTTGAGTAAGCGAAGCAGACAAAATAATATTTGTATCCCGAACTACTTTAGTATATTAAAGTGTATTTTGTCGTGGTCTTTGTTTAGTTTTGCTGAATTTCAGGACTACATTTAGTCTCATCTCGTGTACTATCCAGCTTAATGTTGTTACTAGTAGTGGCATCACTAGAAGAGGCACCGTTGCTGTTACAATATTTTTGATATATAATGGGGGTATGATCCCACACAGTTGGGCGATTCTATTTATAGACGATGCTGCTAGGAACTGACGAATAAGATTAATTCACGTTCTGCTACCAACCAATCAGAAACCAGAATTGCTCCATAAATAGTAAACCTTTTCTGTAGCAATTTCGCATGTTTTTTCTGTTTCGACACGGTAAGAATCTTTTGCTCCGTGGAACTGTCTAGTGCAAACCAGTCACTTCTCAGGACTTGTGTGGAACACAGCACCATCGGAAACTGTTCCGTCTACTGCAAACCAGTCACCTCTCAGGACTTGTGTAGAACAACAAACCATCGGAAATTGTTCTGAAACGAAACAAGGCTTACACTTCTAGAGTTGTTTTTCTCAGGTAACCAAAAACATAGCCATGCTAAGGGGCGTCTTTATTTCTGTTTCTAATGTCTGATTTTTTTTATATTTTAGTTTGAATGTTTGTTAGTGTTTTCAAACTTGAAGTATCCTCATATCAGATATTCTGACAACCCCTTTATAGGTTGGTCTCTAGTAGGTGTTCAATTTCTCTCTCTTTCCCCCAGTGTGAATTCTCATATGCCTCACTAATGTTGATTTTTGAGAGCTAGAATATCTACATACTTGACAAATATGTGGCTTTTCCCCGGTGTGAGTTCTCATATGTATTATTAAGTTTGATTTTTGAGAACTAGAATATCCACACACATCACAAGAATGTGGTTTTTCCCCAGAGTGAGTTCTCATATGTCTCACTAAAGTTGATTTGTCAGAACTAGAATATCCACATGCATTACAAAAATATGGCTTTTCCCCAGTGTGAGTTCTTATATGTACACGTAAGTGTGACTTTTGAGAACAAGTATATTCACATGCGTAACAAAAATATGGCCTTTCCCCAGTGTGAGTTCTCCTATGTACAAGTAAGTGTGCTTTTTGAGAAAAAGAATGCCCACAAACTTCACAAGAATGTGGCTTTTCCCCAGTGTGAGTTCTTACATGTATCACTAACTTTGATTTTTCAGAACAAGAATATTCACACACTTCACAAGTATGTGACTTTTTCTCAGTGTGAGTTCTCATATTTGTCACTAACTTTTATCTATAAAAACAAGAATATCCATGCACTTCACTCCTGTGTGAGTATCTTTATGTTTTAGTTAATCGTATCTGACAAAACAATTATATCCACACACATCACATGCCCTTTGATAATTTTATTGTCTTATCAAATTATTTAAGCTGAGGATGAAGCAGCTTACGAGATGACAAATATTTACTAGCAGTCTTATGTATTCCAACTGATAGCCAGTTATAATGCTACTTAATAAAAACATATAACATTTAAAAAGTGTTATATTTATACGAATACTTTTCTACAAGATATTTTGAATGTTATATTTTCCAGTACTTCAAAAAATATTGTCGTTCATATATTATATTTTAATATAAAAAAATATTCAACTAGTGTTATATTCTCATCTTCGCTTCCCATGATTCCTTATAATGTTACAAATGACGTAATAACAGTTTACAGCTTCATGTTTATAAATCATGACAGTGCATTACATTTACAAGATCTGGTTCAATCAGGAACATCTGCAAAATAATGAAATTAAATATTCTTATTATTTGCATTCGCATATAAGTATTCTGTTTGTTTATTTTTGTCAATAATATTAGAGTGAAATCACATGAAACATTTTTTAAAACTTTCAACTTGACCAATAAATGTGTTTCTTTAGGTATAATATAGTTTAATTTATATCTAACGTTTTTAATTGATTTTTTTTAAATATAATTATCCGCAATTCGTATTTAGGTAAAATGCACTTTCATATAATTGAATTCATTACCAAAAATTATCACAAAACAAAAGCAAATGACATCTAACGTTTTTATGATGTTCATCATAGTGAGGATATATATATATATATATATATATATATATATATATATATATATATATATACTGCACTATTGTATATATATATATATATATATATATATATACATTTATATATATTTATTTACTATAACGATTATTAAATACCTTCAGACAATAGTGTTTCATTATTTTAGGAATCATAGATTCAAACCTGGCAAGAGAAGCCATCTAATCAACTCGGATACTTTTAACTGCGAGAAACATTGTTGAAATTTATTGAAAAAAATTTAACGTCTTTCAGAGTGATCTAATCATTATATGGTGATCTGTACATAAGAGCTAAATTGGCTGCAAGTACTCAACGATAAGAAACGAATTTCTTAAAGTGCTGACATAATTGATATATATGTATACTATACTGCATATATATATATATATATATATATATATATATATATATATATATATATATGCATGTATCTTAATGCATTCGATGAGATTAAATTACAATAAGTCCATCAAACAAGTATTTATTGCATACACGTTTTTGCCTTCTTCAAACACATGCATATGATACTAGTCTCTCGCTCCTTGACAAGCTTGAAAAGAGAGCCGCAAACCTGATAGACCCTGAACTGGCATCTAAGCTTCAGCCTTTGTCAAATCGACGAAATGTTGCATCCCTCTGCCTTTTCTACAAGTATTTTAGTGGTGAATGCTCTGACGAACTGCAATCACTTGTGCCCCCACGACGTGAGCACCCTCGACAAACCAGACAGGCTGCTAAATCCCACCCTCCACACTGTAGAGATCCCTAGATGTAAAAGATCTTTTTACTCCAATAGTTTCTTCTGCAGAACCGCTAGACTCTGGAATTCCATTCCAGGTCCCTGCTTCCCCAACAGTACTGACGTGCAGAAGTTCAAGTGTAACGTGAACTGACATCTTGCTGCCCAAATTCCTACATAGTACCCCAGTAGTTGTTACCCCTGATAGTAGCCCCCTACACCAGTGGCCTTGTTTGGGGTGAAAATATAATTAAAAAAAAGATATTATATATGCAAAATTATTACAAATATTGAAACATTTTCTTACTATTTTCATAATACGTTCTTGTTTAGTATTCAAACGGACACTAATTTGGTAAGAAAATAGTGAAATTCTTAACAATTTAATTCTTATTCATCCCTACTGTTTTTGTCAATTTCTCAATCCTATTCGTCCAAGTTTTGTTTAAGAAAATATATTCGTTCATTCATTCAATCAATCAGTAAAACAAAATAATCAAATGATTATAAATAGATAATGAACATTTATCGTATAATTTAGATTTTAGCCAAACATTTCACACCAAAACAATAGAACTAAAACATGTCGATTGATGCTGCCATTTGCTTTTGGCAACAACATTTTCTATCTCATGTATGATTTCACAGTTAAATTTTTGACAAGAAATATCTAATTCAGCTTAACTTAAATCAAATTTAGTTTTACAGCGTTTTAATGTTTAATCTTTCATTTATATTATTTAAATAATTTTTTTCAGATATTCCTTAGTAGATTGGAACAAGGTAATTTCTTTAATCAAGAAAGTATTGCATTTTTAGATTCATCTTCAGTCGATTAAATTAAAATTATTAGTTTGTTTATATCAAAGTAACTACAGATAAGGTATGAAATCATTTGCTATAAGTGTTAAAAAGTAAAGAGTGATAAGTGCAATGCCAGCCGATACCTATTTGCTATACTTTAAAAAAGACTAGGTAAGAAAAACAGTAAGAATAGATGTTATAAGGAATAGAGTTCCACAAAGCATACTGTTTTTAAAAAGGAGGTACTAGAATATGATAGTGTATTATAATGAGGTACCGGAACAGAGAAATGATGAAGAGCACTAGGCCAACAAATCGTGATGAGCAGCCCTCTTCAATCTACCCACAGTTGACACCTCTATTAACCGCTATATATATATATATCTGTGATCTCAAATATGTAGATAAATATGTAAGATAAATAAATAGCGAGTAAATAGTTTGGATTATATGATTCAGCTTTTTCTAGTGACTTTCGGAAGGAGGATTAGGATTCAGACGATTATAAACACCAGGGTCGTCAAACTTAATGTTTTTAAAGCATTTACATAGACATTGCATTAAACAGTTCTGATTTGTTGCTAACAATTTTGCATGTGGTTTATTAAATACAGACTTGGATGAATGACATCATAGTATTATCAGTAGAATAAAAGTTCTTCAGAGGAAGTATACTTTAATGTGAAACAAGTGTGTATCAATTTACCTGGTAAATCTACTTCACTTAAAATGGGCTGGAATGATAGACGATTACTGGATGATAAGGATTTCGCAAACTAATTCTGTCTCACTCATCATTCCTTAATCGAAAGTATGAAATTATTCAATTGCCAGTGAAGCACAAGGTGTTGTGGGTAGATATCAGTGCTTTGATAAGGATTTCGCAAACTAATTCTGTCTCACCCATCGCCTCTTAATGTTTTTAAAGCATTTACATTAACATTGTATTAAAACAGTTCTGATTTGTTGCTAACAATTTTTCGTGTGGTTTATTATATGCAGACCTTGATGGAATCATGTCATAGTATTATCAGTAGAATACAAGTTGTTCAGAGTAAAGCTAAGTATACTTTAATGTGTAAAACGTGTGTATCAATTTACCTGGTAAATCGACTTGACTTAAAATGCACTGGAATGATGGGCAATAACCAGATGATTGGGATTTCGCAGACCAAATCTGTTTCATCCATAAACCCTAATTCAATAGTATGAAATTATTCAACTGCCAGTAAAGCTCAAGTTGTTATGTGTAGATATCAGTGCTTTGAACAGATGTGTTGCGAGAACTGTTGTTATAATATTGCAAGACGATTTTATTGACACTCTAATCATTTGAAAACAATTCTATTGACACTCTAATCATTTGAAAACAATTTTATTGACACTCTAATCATTTGAAAACAAACACTGACGAACATATTGTGATTAATTATTCTTTTTGCTGTTTTAGAGAACACTTTAGTCAGCCATTAAATATCAGTCCTTATGCAACTGTACCAAAACGAATTATAATTAAAAATCATAAAACTAATTATATACGGGCTGTTCTACAAAAGTTAAGAATTTTAGAACTTAAAAAGAGGTGGCCGCTACGCCCTTCTAAACAAACTATACGGTTATAAACGTATACCAAATAAAAATTGTTCACTAACATTGCACATCATCTCACACATACTGTGGAAAAAACTAGAAATTACTGGTTGCTCAGGAGAGAGGGGAGTAGGTGAACTTACCTTGTTACTAACCAAAAGAGTCGTTGTTTCCTAGAAGCGTTATAAAGCTTTACCTTGGTCATGTGATGGTGATCACATGACCTTTTCAGACCTATAAAGGGAGGTAATCAAACTCCTTGTTTTTTTTTGTTACAATTTCAGTTGTATTTAGAAATTTGCTGCTGATGGTTACAATTTCAGTGGTGTTTACTTTTGCTGATGATGCTGATGATTACATTGATTACTTATTTTGTTAACTGACTGTCACGTCGCGGAAGGGCAATTCTTTCGCAACTCTAAAGGTGAGTGTATCTTGCTTCCTTCTCGACTGAGCAGTCTTATTACTTTTAGGAAATTAATTTTTCCAAAATACACAATATCCTACTGTTATACAAAAAATTGAAATGAAAAACAAAAATATTTTGGTAAATTTTTACTAACAAATCAATCGTAGTTTACTCCATTAGAAAAATCAAAATCTATTATCTCTTGGCTATAACATTTCAACAGCACTTAAAATATTAGTACTGAAGGAATTTTAAAAAAATTAAAGTTTTGGTTATCTTTCAGATGCAAGGTTCATTGTTTACTTGCGGTTTTAACGATGTAAGATTCCGTTGTACGGAAGACCAAATCGGCCAAAATGTCTATGATGTTTTTATTGGCGCTTTTTTTCGTATTTTTAATAACATTTTTTTGCACCATTTACAAGTTCTTTTTACAAATAATTTTTTTAATACTGTAATAGTAAAATAAAGATACATTTATTAATTATACGGAAAAAGTATCTCGTAATGTTTTCACACGAGATTTTTTTCCTGTTGATTTCTCTTTTTTTTAAATATTAAAATTGATTTACTATTTAAAGTGATTTTAAAGCCTTTAACATGACGGAGTTTATAATGAAAACCAAATTACCGTTAAAATTAAAATAATCTTTATTAGAAATTTGTAACAAAATAACAAAATTATAAAACTATTAGATTAAAATTGAGAACTTTTAATTAAACAACGTGAACATTTTATAATGAGTGTTTTCATGAAATGTATTTTTAATAATAAAAAAAGTGAACTTTTTTTACTTAAACTTCATAAAAAAAAACGTATCCAATATAGAATGTTACTAAAATAATTTTACTATTACAGTATTAAAAAAAATATTTGTAAAAAAAAACTTGTAAATGGTGCAAAAAAATGTTCTTAAAAAATACGAAGAAAAGCGCCAATAAAAACATCGTAGACGTATATTATCATTTAAACAGCATATCAATTTAAATATTTAAATTCAGTAAATAAATTTAAATATTTAAATTATGGCCGATTTGGTCTTCCGTACAACGGAATCTTACATCGTTACAACCGCAAGTAAACAAGGAACCTTGCATCTGAAAGATAACCAAAGTTTTAGAGTAAGGGATCAAGTTCCTATATAAATTTAAAATGAAATGAGCAGCTTCTCCATGGGCAGTTATCAGTCGATATGTAATTCGCTGCAATTGGTAGTGGGTGGGGGTGATATATGTTTTGGCTTTCTTACGTTTTTTTAAGTAGGGATAACAAACCACGTGCTGTAAACTATTCTGTACTTTTTCCTAACAATTTAATAATTAATTGTTGGCTTTCTTAAATGTTAATATTCAAATTCATATTTGACATATTTTTTTAAGTGCCATCACATTTAGTTTGAGTTTATATTATATTTATATTTTTGTTGTTTCTATAAAAATCAGAGTTGGTCATTTTTTCTTAAATTCGATTTTAAATTCGGAAGGGGGAAATTTTCATGCATTCTATTTTTTGTAGTGTTAAATTAAAACACCTCCTTTTATTAATAATAATGTTATTATTTAGAAAGCTATTCTTATCATGATAAAGGAAATCCTTGCTGACTAATTTGTATTTACACCTAACAATTTACTAAATACATGGGGTATTTTTATAGCTTATTAATTTAGAAAAAAATGAGTATCGAGTCTATGTTAGAAAAAAAAATGGTTGATACGAAACAGTCAGTTGGGAAGTCCCGATAATCCCTACCTAATCGAAGACTAAAAAAAAATACTGTTAGAAAAACACCTAATAAATGTCATGGTGACACTTTTTAGCAAAGTTCTATGCTCAACAATTTTTACGGCATCTTTTGTTTATTAAATTGTTTAGTGAAAGTGCAGAATAGTTAGCAACACATTCAATCTGATCCCCATCAAAAACAACGTAAGAAAGCAAAAATTAATGTGAGCCCCCCCCCCCTCTGTCACTGCCACAACAATTGAAAACTTCGAACGATTACAGGAATAATTAGCTGCTGACTGATCATAAAGTGGTTGCAAATTTTGTATTAAATTTATACAGGAATATGAACGCCACTCTAAAATCTTAAATATGTATTAGTATTTTGTCATTGTTTTAGTGAACATTTTATAGGATGTTGAAACGTAATAGCCAAAATGCAGTTATTGTTTTTTGTTGTTGTTTTTAGGAGAAAATAACGCTGGTTTAGATTGTAAATATTTATCAATATTTTTTCTACTTACATTTAATTGGTGATGGATGGCCAATAAATAGGTGTTCATTTTATGTAAACTTTATCGAATAAATGATCTCCATTAAAAAAATCTAAAAAGTCAAATGGAATTCTACAGCGACATAAGAGGAAAGGGAAAAAATGTGTTTTTTTAATTTGAATATCAAAACAATCAAATACCGAAAAAAAAAAACAGTCTTTGTGTTCAGTTGTCTAATAATTCAACCAACTCCGAATTAAATTATTTTGCTTATGCAAAACGTAAGCATTTTCCAAGAAATAACACAAGTTTTAATTAAATATTTGCACATTTTTAACAAAAATCACAATGTCATGTTGTATAATATATTTTTAAGATAATTTTTTAATCGGCGATTCATGTTTTATGTATTTTTATAAAAATGTTTTATTGGATTGCAACTAAAATTAATTAATTTTAATGTTTAAGATTGATTTAAAAGTCTTTGAATGAAAAAAGAAAAAGAAAAAAAAACTTACCTTCATTCCAGGAATTCAATAAAACGGGATGAATTCGTTTTTTTTTCTTTTGTGTTCAAAACAAAAGAAATGTTTCGTAAGTTATGATTTCTTTAGTAAATTGATACAACTTTTGTTTTGTGTGTCCAATTCATTAAGAAATAAAATATATGAAAATATAAAAGAATCACAATTAAAAGATGAAAAACGCGATTTAAACGTGAAAATATTTAAAGAGAAAATCAACTGCTAAAGAACAATTAATATAGGCCACCGTGGCGTAACACGGTGTAATCATTATTTTGTTCCTTGTGTAAAAATATTAGTTAATTAGTTAATTGTGTCGAATTGCCTTTCTGTCAAGTTTAGATTATATTTGTCAATGTTTAAAACTTGTCGGAATTTTTTTATTAATTTTCTCTTTTGCGTGTTCAATTCATTAAAAATATATGAAAAAATATATGAAAAAATATATATAAAAATCAAGTCCACTTTTTAAGATTGAACATTTCACTATTATTTAGATTAGTCAAACCACAAGATTATTGCATACAATCCAACATTCAAGATGAGAACAGTAGTCCGAATAATCCAAATAATTTTCATATAAAAATTACAAAACTGAATATTTCACATAAACAACTGAAATTAAAGGGAGGAATTGTAAAAACGGTGAAATCGACCAAATTACAAAACTATATTTTCATCAAGAAATTAAACTATAACCACATGATTACATTATGAAACTTTACATTTATTTGTTATCAAACCCGATTAACTTAAACTTACTATGAAACAATATATAAGGTAAATAAAAGAGCGTTGGAGCAAATTACACGGCGAGCAGTAGATTGTAAATTATTGATTTGTGTCATTTTATAGTAATTGTCTGTATTTTTAGATGAGGTGTTTTCATTGATTGAGATTAGGAACCGTTTTCCCCAGTTCGATACAAAACACCTGACGAAGGCCGGGGGGCAAAACGGCCGAAACATTGTGACAATAACAACCAAGATGAGGAAGTCAGTCCGACAATCTCAACCAATGTGTCATTTTATATTCTCTACGATATTCACACCCGGGAGCTGGTGCTGGTGCATCGTTTTACAACATTAAACTACTTCTCTATCAAAGACACGTAATAAATGGGAGGATGGCACAACCCATGACAATTAAAGCTTCTCTTGAACTAGCTACAAATGATGATAACGCAAAACATGGCTGAAATGAGCATACAAATTAGAAACAGGTACTACACTTTCATCGCTGTTGGTTTAATACTGAAATTTATGTTAAACAGGCAGACTAATAAGCAGGTTTTAGTCTGGAATAATGAGTTAAGAAGGTCATCGTAAGTTTAACCGAATCGAGTTTGATAACAATGAGTTGCAAATCACATTACGTAATCATGACGTCATAGTTTAATTTCTTGGACCAAATCTATTTTTGTCATTTGACTGATTTCACTGTTTATGTAATTCATTCTTTTTATTTGATTTGTTTATGTGAAATATTTAGTTTTACAAAATTTTTATATGAGGATTATTTAGAATATTTAAATTAATCTTCTCACCTTGGATGTCAACTATAGTTCGACAAACAAAAATAATAATGAAATGTTTAAGCTTAAAAAATAAACCTGATATATTTTCTTTTTTAATCAATTGAACACGAAATAGAAATTTACATTAGAATTACTTAAAAGGCTTAAGATTTGACAAATATAATCTAAACCTGGAAGGAAAACAATTCGGCACACTTGACTAATGAACAATTTTACACAAGGAACAAAACATTGATTTCACCGTTTTACGATGACATTAGCTTCTTTGTTCTTTTGCAGTTAAGTTTTCTCTTTAAATAATTTAACGTTTAAATTGTGTTTTCATCTTTTAATTTTGATTCTTTTATATTTTCATATATTTTATTTCTTAATGGCAAGATAAAAGTTGTATCAATTTACTAAAGAAATCCTAACAAACAAAACAAATTTCTGTTTTGAACACAACCCCCCCCCCCCGCAAAAAAACGACACTTTTCTCGTATTGAATTCCTTGAATGAAAGGTAAGTTTTTGTTTTTATTTTTTAACATTTTTTAAAAAATATCATTTAGCAACTTTAAAATAATTTTAAATATTAAAATAGGTTTATTTTTATTGCAATCCAATATGAAAGGTAATTTATTTTTTACTCTTTAAAAAATATCCGTTTGAATAACTTTAAAAATAATCTGAAAGAGAAAAGCAGTTTGTTTTTTGCGCCTCAGAAATATTGATTCTTAAAAATAATGTCTTCATAACTAAAAAAAAGGTTTATTTTTATTGCGATCCTATTAAAATATTTATTCCGCAGTAAATTTTTACAACGTGACCCAGCATCCTTTAACCCCTAAAAAAAGGAAGTTCTACTTTTTATTTTTGCCTAATACGTTTACAAGGCCTTTATAAATAATATGAAAGAAGAAATGTTTTTTTTAAAAATAGCATTTTGGAATGGGGGACCACTTTATCAATTTAATGTAAAATAAGCACCCACTTTTTGGCCACTACCAATTAAAAGAAATTAAATGTAGAAAAAATAATTGGTAAATATTTACAATCGAAACAACATAGGTTTATTGTTATTGGTAAAAAAATAATTGGTAAATATTTACAATCGAAACAACATAGGTTTATTGTTATTGCTAAAAAATAATTGGTAAATATTTACAATCGAAACAACATAGTTTTATTGTTATTGGTAAAAAAATAATTGGTAAATATTTACAATCGAAACAACATAGGTTTATTGTTATTGCTAAAAAATAATTGGTAAATATTTACAATCGAAACAACATAGTTTTATTGTTATTGCTAAAGAAATAATTGGTAAATATTTACAATCGAAACAACATAGGTTTATTGTTATTGCTAAAAAAATAATTGGTAAATATTTACAATCGAAACAACATAGGTTTATTGTTATTGCTAAAAAAATAATTGGTAAATATTTACAATCGAAACAACATAGTTTTATTGTTATTGCTAAAAAAATAATTGGTAAATATTTACAATCGAAACAACATAGGTTTATTGTTATTGCTAAAAAAATAATTGGTAAATATTTACAATCGAAACAACATAGTTTTATTGTTATTGCTAAAAAAATAATTGGTAAATATTTACAATCGAAACAACATAGTTTTATTGTTATTGCTAAAAAAATAATTGGTAAATATTTACAATCGAAACAACATAGTTTTATTGTTATTGCTAAAAAAATAATTGGTAAATATTTACAATCGAAACAACATAGGTTTATTGTTATTGCTAAAAAAATAATTGGTAAATATTTACAATCGAAACAACATAGGTTTATTGTTATTGCTAAAAAATAATTGGTAAATATTTACAATCGAACAACATAGGTTTATTGTTATTGCTAAAAAAATAATTGGTAAATATTTACAATCGAAACAACATAGGTTTATTGTTATTGCTAAAAAATAATTGGTAAATATTTACAATCGAAACAACATAGGTTTATTGTTACTGCTAAAAAAATAATTGGTAAATATTTACAATCGAAACAACATAGGTTTATTGTTATTGCTAAAAAAAATAATTGGTAAATATTTACAATCGAAACAACATAGGTTTATTGTTACTGCTAAAAAAATAATTGGTAAATATTTACAATCGAAACAACATAGGTTTATTGTTATTGCTAAAAAAATAATTGGTAAATATTTACAATTGAAACAACATAGGTTTATTGTTATTGTTAAAAAAATAATTGGTAAATATTTACAATCGAAACAACATAGGTTTATTGTTACTGCTAAAAAAATAATTGGTAAATATTTACAATCGAAACAACATAGGTTTATTGTTACTGCTAAAAAAATAATTGGTAAATATTTACAATCGAAACAACATAGGTTTATTGTTATTGCTAAAAAATAATTGGTAAATATTTACAATCGAAACAACATAGGTTTATTGTTACTGCTAAAAAAATAATTGGTAAATATTTACAATCGAAACAACATAGGTTTATTGTTATTGCTAAAAAATAATTGGTAAATATTTACAATCGAAACAACATAGTTTTATTGTTATTGCTAAAAAAATAATTGGTAAATATTTACAATCGAAACAACATAGTTTTATTGTTATTGCTAAAAAAATAATTGGTAAATATTTACAATCGAAACAACATAGTTTTATTGTTATTGCTAAAAAAATAATTGGTAAATATTTACAATCGAAACAACATAGGTTTATTGTTATTGCTAAAAAAATAATTGGTAAATATTTACAATCGAAACAACATAGGTTTATTGTTATTGCTAAAAAAATAATTGGTAAATATTTACAATCGAACAACATAGGTTTATTGTTATTGCTAAAAAAATAATTGGTAAATATTTACAATCGAAACAACATAGGTTTATTGTTATTGCTAAAAAATAATTGGTAAATATTTACAATCGAAACAACATAGGTTTATTGTTACTGCTAAAAAAATAATTGGTAAATATTTACAATCGAAACAACATAGGTTTATTGTTATTGCTAAAAAAAATAATTGGTAAATATTTACAATCGAAACAACATAGGTTTATTGTTACTGCTAAAAAAATAATTGGTAAATATTTACAATCGAAACAACATAGGTTTATTGTTATTGCTAAAAAAATAATTGGTAAATATTTACAATTGAAACAACATAGGTTTATTGTTATTGTTAAAAAAATAATTGGTAAATATTTACAATCGAAACAACATAGGTTTATTGTTACTGCTAAAAAAATAATTGGTAAATATTTACAATCGAAACAACATAGGTTTATTGTTACTGCTAAAAAAATAATTGGTAAATATTTACAATCGAAACAACATAGGTTTATTGTTATTGCTAAAAAATAATTGGTAAATATTTACAATCGAAACAACATAGGTTTATTGTTACTGCTAAAAAAATAATTGGTAAATATTTACAATCGAAACAACATAGGTTTATTGTTATTGCTAAAAAAATAATTGGTAAATATTTACAATCGAAACAACATAGGTTTATTGTTATTGCTAAAAAAATAATTGGTAAATATTTACAATCGAAACAACATAGTTTTATTGTTACTGCTAAAAAAATAATTGGTAAATATTTACAATCGAAACAACATAGGTTTATTGTTATTGCTAAAAAAATAATTGGTAAATATTTACAATCGAAACAACATAGTTTTATTGTTACTGCTAAAAAAATAATTGGTAAATATTTACAATCGAAACAACATAGGTTTATTGTTATTGCTAAAAAAATAATTGGTAAATATTTACAATCGAAACAACATAGGTTTATTGTTACTGCTAAAAAAATAATTGGTAAATATTTACAATCGAAACAACATAGGTTTATTGTTACTGCTAAAAAAATAATTGGTAAATATTTACAATCGAAACAACATAGGTTTATTGTTACTGCTAAAAAAATAATTGGTAAATATTTACAATCGAAACAACATAGGTTTATTGTTACTGCTAAAAAAATAATTGGTAAATATTTACAATCGAAACAACATAGGTTTATTGTTACTGCTAAAAAAATAATTGGTAAATATTTACAATCGAAACAACATAGGTTTATTGTTATTGCTAAAAAAATAATTGGTAAATATTTACAATCGAAACAACATAGGTTTATTGTTACTGCTAAAAAAATAATTGGTAAATATTTACAATCGAAACAACATAGGTTTATTGTTATTGCTAAAAAAATAATTGGTAAATATTTACAATCGAAACAACATACGTTTATTGTTATTGCTAAAAAATAATTGGTAAATATTTACAATCGAAACAACATAGGTTTATTGTTATTGCTAAAAAAATAATTGGTAAATATTTACAATCGAAACAACATAGGTTTATTGTTATTGAAAAAATATAATTGGTAAATATTTACAATCGAAACAACATAGGTTTATTGTTATTGCTAAAAAAATAATTGGTAAATATTTACAATCGAAACAACATAGGTCTATTGTTATTGAAAAAAAATAATTGGTAAATATTTACAATCGAAACAACATAGGTTTATTGTTATTGAAAAAAAAATAATTGGTAAATATTTACAATCGAAACAACATAGGTTTATTGTTATTGCTAAAAAAATAATTGGTAAATATTTACAATCGAAACAACATAGGTTTATTGTTATTGCTAAAAAATAATTGGTAAATATTTACAATCGAAACAACATAGGTTTATTGTTACTGCTAAAAAAATAATTGGTAAATATTTACAATCGAAACAACATAGGTTTATTGTTATTGCTAAAAAAAATAATTGGTAAATATTTACAATCGAAACAACATAGGTTTATTGTTACTGCTAAAAAAATAATTGGTAAATATTTACAATCGAAACAACATAGGTTTATTGTTATTGCTAAAAAATAATTGGTAAATATTTACAATTGAAACAACATAGGTTTATTGTTATTGTTAAAAAAATAATTGGTAAATATTTACAATCGAAACAACATAGGTTTATTGTTACTGCTAAAAAAATAATTGGTAAATATTTACAATCGAAACAACATAGGTTTATTGTTACTGCTAAAAAAATAATTGGTAAATATTTACAATCGAAACAACATAGGTTTATTGTTATTGCTAAAAAATAATTGGTAAATATTTACAATCGAAACAACATAGGTTTATTGTTACTGCTAAAAAAATAATTGGTAAATATTTACAATCGAAACAACATAGGTTTATTGTTATTGCTAAAAAAATAATTGGTAAATATTTACAATCGAAACAACATAGGTTTATTGTTATTGCTAAAAAAATAATTGGTAAATATTTACAATCGAAACAACATAGTTTTATTGTTACTGCTAAAAAAATAATTGGTAAATATTTACAATCGAAACAACATAGGTTTATTGTTATTGCTAAAAAAATAATTGGTAAATATTTACAATCGAAACAACATAGTTTTATTGTTACTGCTAAAAAAATAATTGGTAAATATTTACAATCGAAACAACATAGGTTTATTGTTATTGCTAAAAAAATAATTGGTAAATATTTACAATCGAAACAACATAGGTTTATTGTTACTGCTAAAAAAATAATTGGTAAATATTTACAATCGAAACAACATAGGTTTATTGTTACTGCTAAAAAAATAATTGGTAAATATTTACAATCGAAACAACATAGGTTTATTGTTACTGCTAAAAAAATAATTGGTAAATATTTACAATCGAAACAACATAGGTTTATTGTTACTGCTAAAAAAATAATTGGTAAATATTTACAATCGAAACAACATAGGTTTATTGTTACTGCTAAAAAAATAATTGGTAAATATTTACAATCGAAACAACATAGGTTTATTGTTATTGCTAAAAAAATAATTGGTAAATATTTACAATCGAAACAACATAGGTTTATTGTTACTGCTAAAAAAATAATTGGTAAATATTTACAATCGAAACAACATAGGTTTATTGTTATTGCTAAAAAAATAATTGGTAAATATTTACAATCGAAACAACATAGGTTTATTGTTATTGCTAAAAAATAATTGGTAAATATTTACAATCGAAACAACATAGGTTTATTGTTATTGCTAAAAAAATAATTGGTAAATATTTACAATCGAAACAACATAGGTTTATTGTTATTGAAAAAAAATAATTGGTAAATATTTACAATCGAAACAACATAGGTTTATTGTTATTGCTAAAAAAATAATTGGTAAATATTTACAATCGAAACAACATAGGTCTATTGTTATTGAAAAAAAATAATTGGTAAATATTTACAATCGAAACAACATAGGTTTATTGTTATTGAAAAAAAAATAATTGGTAAATATTTACAATCGAAACAACATAGGTTTATTGTTATTGCTAAAAAAATAATTGGTAAATATTTACAATCGAAACAACATAGGTTTATTGTTATTGAAAAAAAAATAATTGGTAAATATTTACAATTGAAACAACATAGGTTTATTGTTATTGCTAAAAAAATAATTGGTAAATATTTACAATCGAAACAACATAGGTTTATTGTTATTGCTGAAAAAATAATTGGTAAATATTTACAATCGAAACAACATACGTTTATTGTTATTGCTAAAAAATAATTGGTAAATATTTACAATCGAAACAACATAGGTTTATTGTTATTGCTAAAAAAATGATTGGTAAATATTTACAATCGAAACAACATACGTTTATTGTTATTGCTAAAAAATAATTGGTAAATATTTACAATCGAAACAACATAGGTTTATTGCTATTGCTAAAAAATAATTGGTAAATATTTACAATCGAAACAACATAGGTTTATTGTTATTGCTAAAAAATAATTGGTAAATATTTACAATCGAAACAACATAGGTTTATTGTTATTGCTAAAAAATAATTGGTAAATATTTACAATCGAAACAACATAGGTTTATTGTTATTGCTAAAAAATAATTGGTAAATATTTACAATCGAAACAACATAGGTTTATTGTTATTGCTAAAAAAATAATTGGTAAATATTTACAATCGAAACAACATAGGTTTATTGTTATTGCTAAAAAATAATTGGTAAATATTTACAATCGAAACAACATAGGTCTATTGTTATTGAAAAAAAATAATTGGTAAATATTTACAATCGAAACAACATAGGTTTATTGTTATTGAAAAAAAATAATTGGTAAATATTTACAATCGAAACAACATAGGTTTATTGTTATTGCTAACAAATAATTGGTAAATATTTACAATCGAAACAACATAGGTTTATTGTTATTGAAAAAAAAATAATTGGTAAATATTTACAATTGAAACAACATAGGTTTATTGTTATTGCTAAAAAAATAATTGGTAAATATTTACAATCGAAACAACATAGGTTTATTGTTATTGCTGAAAAAATAATTGGTAAATATTTACAATCGAAACAACATACGTTTATTGTTATTGCTAAAAAATAATTGGTAAATATTTACAATCGAAACAACATAGGTTTATTGTTATTGCTAAAAAAATGATTGGTAAATATTTACAATCGAAACAACATAGGTTTATTGTTATTGCTAAAAAATAATTGGTAAATATTTACAATCGAAACAACATAGGTTTATTGTTATTGCTAAAAAATAATTGGTAAATATTTACAATCGAAACAACATAGGTTTATTGTTATTGCTAAAAAATAATTGGTAAATATTTACAATCGAAACAACATAGGTTTATTGTTATTGCTAAAAAATAATTGGTAAATATTTACAATCGAAACAACATAGGTTTATTGTTATTGCTAAAAAATAATTGGTAAATATTTACAATCGAAACAACATAGGTTTATTGTTATTGCTAAAAAATAATTGGTAAATATTTACAATCGAAACAACATAGGTTTATTGTTATTGCTAAAAAATAATTGGTAAATATTTACAATCGAAACAACATAGGTTTATTGTTATTGCTAAAAAATAATTGGTAAATATTTAAAATCGAAACAACATAGGTGTATTGTTATTGCTAAAAAATAATTGGTAAATATTTACAATCGAAACAACATAGGTTTATTGTTATTGCTAAAAAATAATTGGTAAATATTTACAATCGAAACAACATAGGTTTATTGTTATTGCTAAAAAATAATTGGTAAATATTTACAATCGAAACAACATAGGTTTATTGTTATTGCTAAAAAAATGATTGGTAAATATTTACAATCGAAACAACATACGTTTATTGTTATTGCTAAAAAATAATTGGTAAATATTTACAATCGAAACAACATAGGTTTATTGCTATTGCTAAAAAATAATTGGTAAATATTTACAATCGAAACAACATAGGTTTATTGTTATTGCTAAAAAATAATTGGTAAATATTTACAATCGAAACAACATAGGTTTATTGTTATTGCTAAAAAATAATTGGTAAATATTTACAATCGAAACAACATAGGTTTATTGTTATTGCTAAAAAAATAATTGGTAAATATTTACAATCGAAACAACATAGGTTTATTGTTATTGCTAAAAAAATAATTGGTAAATATTTACAATCGAAACAACATAGGTCTATTGTTATTGAAAAAAAATAATTGGTAAATATTTACAATCGAAACAACATAGGTTTATTGTTATTGCTAAAAAATAATTGGTAAATATTTACAATCGAAACAACATAGGTTTATTGTTATTGCTAAAAAATAATTGGTAAATATTTACAATCGAAACAACATAGGTTTATTGTTATTGCTAAAAAATAATTGGTAAATATTTACAATCGAAACAACATAGGTTTATTGTTATTGCTAAAAAAATAATTGGTAAATATTTACAATCGAAACAACATAGGTTTATTGTTATTTCTAAAAAAATAATTGGTAAATATTTACAATCGAAACAACATAGGTCTATTGTTATTGAAAAAAAATAATTGGTAAATATTTACAATCGAAACAACATAGGTTTATTGTTATTGAAAAAAAAATAATTGGTAAATATTTACAATCGAAACAACATAGGTTTATTGTTATTGCTAAAAAATAATTGGTAAATATTTACAATCGAAACAACATAGGTTTATTGTTATTGAAAAAAAAAATAATTGGTAAATATTTACAATTGAAACAACATAGGTTTATTGTTATTGCTAAAAAAATAATTGGTAAATATTTACAATCGAAACAACATAGGTTTATTGTTATTGCTGAAAAAATAATTGGTAAATATTTACAATCGAAACAACATACGTTTATTGTTATTGCTAAAAAATAATTGGTAAATATTTACAATCGAAACAACATAGGTTTATTGTTATTGCTAAAAAAATAATTGGTAAATATTTACAATCGAAACAACATAGGTTTATTGTTATTGCTAAAAAATAATTGGTAAATATTTACAATCGAAACAACATAGGTTTATTGCTATTGCTAAAAAATAATTGGTAAATATTTACAATCGAAACAACATAGGTTTATTGTTATTGCTAAAAAATAATTGGTAAATATTTACAATCGAAACAACATAGGTTTATTGTTATTGCTAAAAAATAATTGGTAAATATTTACAATCGAAACAACATAGGTTTATTGTTATTGCTAAAAAAATAATTGGTAAATATTTACAATCGAAACAACATAGGTTTATTGTTATTGCTAAAAAAATAATTGGTAAATATTTACAATCGAAACAACATAGGTCTATTGTTATTGAAAAAAAATAATTGGTAAATATTTACAATCGAAACAACATAGGTTTATTGTTATTGCTAAAAAATAATTGGTAAATATTTACAATCGAAACAACATAGGTTTATTGTTATTGCTAAAAAATAATTGGTAAATATTTACAATCGAAACAACATAGGTTTATTGTTATTGCTAAAAAATAATTGGTAAATATTTACAATCGAAACAACATAGGTATATTGTTATTGCTAAAAAAAAAATTGGTAAATATTTACAATCGAAACAACATAGGTTTATTGTTATTGCTAAAAAAATAATTGGTAAATATTTACAATCGAAACAACATAGGTCTATTGTTATTGAAAAAAAATAATTGGTAAATATTTACAATCGAAACAACATAGGTTTATTGTTATTGAAAAAAAATAATTGGTAAATATTTACAATCGAAACAACATAGGTTTATTGTTATTGCTAAAAAATAATTGGTAAATATTTACAATCGAAACAACATAGGTTTATTGTTATTGAAAAAAAAATAATTGGTAAATATTTACAATTGAAACAACATAGGTTTATTGTTATTGCTAAAAAAATAATTGGTAAATATTTACAATCGAAACAACATAGGTTTATTGTTATTGCTGAAAAAATAATTGGTAAATATTTACAATCGAAACAACATACGTTTATTGTTATTGCTAAAAAATAATTGGTAAATATTTACAATCGAAACAACATAGGTTTATTGTTATTGCTAAAAAAATGATTGGTAAATATTTACAATCGAAACAACATAGGTTTATTGTTATTGCTAAAAAATAATTGGTAAATATTTACAATCGAAACAACATAGGTTTATTGTTATTGCTAAAAGATAATTGGTAAATATTTACAATCGAAACAACATAGGTTTATTGTTATTGCTAAAAAATAATTGGTAAATATTTACAATCGAAACAACATAGGTTTATTGTTATTGCTAAAAAATAATTGGTAAATATTTACAATCGAAACAACATAGGTTTATTGTTATTGCTAAAAAATAATTGGTAAATATTTACAATCGAAACAACATAGGTTTATTGTTATTGCTAAAAAATAATTGGTAAATATTTACAATCGAAACAACATAGGTTTATTGTTATTGCTAAAAAATAATTGGTAAATATTTACAATCGAAACAACATAGGTTTATTGTTATTGCTAAAAAATAATTGGTAAATATTTAAAATCGAAACAACATAGGTGTATTGTTATTGCTAAAAAATAATTGGTAAATATTTACAATCGAAACAACATAGGTTTATTGTTATTGCTAAAAAATAATTGGTAAATATTTACAATCGAAACAACATAGGTTTATTGTTATTGCTAAAAAATAATTGGTAAATATTTACAATCGAAACAACATAGGTTTATTGTTATTGCTAAAAAAATGATTGGTAAATATTTACAATCGAAACAACATACGTTTATTGTTATTGCTAAAAAATAATTGGTAAATATTTACAATCGAAACAACATAGGTTTATTGCTATTGCTAAAAAATAATTGGTAAATATTTACAATCGAAACAACATAGGTTTATTGTTATTGCTAAAAAATAATTGGTAAATATTTACAATCGAAACAACATAGGTTTATTGTTATTGCTAAAAAATAATTGGTAAATATTTACAATCGAAACAACATAGGTTTATTGTTATTGCTAAAAAAATAATTGGTAAATATTTACAATCGAAACAACATAGGTTTATTGTTATTGCTAAAAAAATAATTGGTAAATATTTACAATCGAAACAACATAGGTCTATTGTTATTGAAAAAAAATAATTGGTAAATATTTACAATCGAAACAACATAGGTTTATTGTTATTGAAAAAAAAAAAATTGGTAAATATTTACAATCGAAACAACATAGGTTTATTGTTATTGCTAAAAAATAATTGGTAAATATTTACAATCGAAACAACATAGGTTTATTGTTATTGAAAAAAAAAATAATTGGTAAATATTTACAATTGAAACAACATAGGTTTATTGTTATTGCTAAAAAAATAATTGGTAAATATTTACAATCGAAACAACATAGGTTTATTGTTATTGCTGAAAAAATAATTGGTAAATATTTACAATCGAAACAACATACGTTTACTGTTATTGCTAAAAAATAATTGGTAAATATTTACAATCGAAACAACATAGGTTTATTGTTATTGAAAAAAAAAATAATTGGTAAATATTTACAATTGAAACAACATAGGTTTATTGTTATTGCTAAAAAAATAATTGGTAAATATTTACAATCGAAACAACATAGGTTTATTGTTATTGCTGAAAAAATAATTGGTAAATATTTACAATCGAAACAACATACGTTTATTGTTATTGCTAAAAAATAATTGGTAAATATTTACAATCGAAACAACATAGGTTTATTGTTATTGCTAAAAAAATAATTGGTAAATATTTACAATCGAAACAACATAGGTTTATTGTTATTGCTAAAAAATAATTGGTAAATATTTACAATCGAAACAACATAGGTTTATTGCTATTGCTAAAAAATAATTGGTAAATATTTACAATCGAAACAACATAGGTTTATTGTTATTGCTAAAAAATAATTGGTAAATATTTACAATCGAAACAACATAGGTTTATTGTTATTGCTAAAAAATAATTGGTAAATATTTACAATCGAAACAACATAGGTTTATTGTTATTGCTAAAAAAATAATTGGTAAATATTTACAATCGAAACAACATAGGTTTATTGTTATTGCTAAAAAAATAATTGGTAAATATTTACAATCGAAACAACATAGGTCTATTGTTATTGAAAAAAAATAATTGGTAAATATTTACAATCGAAACAACATAGGTTTATTGTTATTGCTAAAAAATAATTGGTAAATATTTACAATCGAAACAACATAGGTTTATTGTTATTGCTAAAAAATAATTGGTAAATATTTACAATCGAAACAACATAGGTTTATTGTTATTGCTAAAAAATAATTGGTAAATATTTACAATCGAAACAACATAGGTTTATTGTTATTGCTAAAAAAAAAATTGGTAAATATTTACAATCGAAACAACATAGGTTTATTGTTATTGCTAAAAAAATAATTGGTAAATATTTACAATCGAAACAACATAGGTCTATTGTTATTGAAAAAAAATAATTGGTAAATATTTACAATCGAAACAACATAGGTTTATTGTTATTGAAAAAAAATAATTGGTAAATATTTACAATCGAAACAACATAGGTTTATTGTTATTGCTAAAAAATAATTGGTAAATATTTACAATCGAAACAACATAGGTTTATTGTTATTGAAAAAAAAATAATTGGTAAATATTTACAATTGAAACAACATAGGTTTATTGTTATTGCTAAAAAAATAATTGGTAAATATTTACAATCGAAACAACATAGGTTTATTGTTATTGCTGAAAAAATAATTGGTAAATATTTACAATCGAAACAACATACGTTTATTGTTATTGCTAAAAAATAATTGGTAAATATTTACAATCGAAACAACATAGGTTTATTGTTATTGCTAAAAAAATGATTGGTAAATATTTACAATCGAAACAACATAGGTTTATTGTTATTGCTAAAAAATAATTGGTAAATATTTACAATCGAAACAACATAGGTTTATTGTTATTGCTAAAAGATAATTGGTAAATATTTACAATCGAAACAACATAGGTTTATTGTTATTGCTAAAAAATAATTGGTAAATATTTACAATCGAAACAACATAGGTTTATTGTTATTGCTAAAAAATAATTGGTAAATATTTACAATCGAAACAACATAGGTTTATTGTTATTGCTAAAAAATAATTGGTAAATATTTACAATCGAAACAACATAGGTTTATTGTTATTGCTAAAAAATAATTGGTAAATATTTACAATCGAAACAACATAGGTTTATTGTTATTGCTAAAAAATAATTGGTAAATATTTACAATCGAAACAACATAGGTTTATTGTTATTGCTAAAAAATAATTGGTAAATATTTAAAATCGAAACAACATAGGTGTATTGTTATTGCTAAAAAATAATTGGTAAATATTTACAATCGAAACAACATAGGTTTATTGTTATTGCTAAAAAATAATTGGTAAATATTTACAATCGAAACAACATAGGTTTATTGTTATTGCTAAAAAATAATTGGTAAATATTTACAATCGAAACAACATAGGTTTATTGTTATTGCTAAAAAAATGATTGGTAAATATTTACAATCGAAACAACATACGTTTATTGTTATTGCTAAAAAATAATTGGTAAATATTTACAATCGAAACAACATAGGTTTATTGCTATTGCTAAAAAATAATTGGTAAATATTTACAATCGAAACAACATAGGTTTATTGTTATTGCTAAAAAATAATTGGTAAATATTTACAATCGAAACAACATAGGTTTATTGTTATTGCTAAAAAATAATTGGTAAATATTTACAATCGAAACAACATAGGTTTATTGTTATTGCTAAAAAAATAATTGGTAAATATTTACAATCGAAACAACATAGGTTTATTGTTATTGCTAAAAAAATAATTGGTAAATATTTACAATCGAAACAACATAGGTCTATTGTTATTGAAAAAAAATAATTGGTAAATATTTACAATCGAAACAACATAGGTTTATTGTTATTGAAAAAAAAAAAATTGGTAAATATTTACAATCGAAACAACATAGGTTTATTGTTATTGCTAAAAAATAATTGGTAAATATTTACAATCGAAACAACATAGGTTTATTGTTATTGAAAAAAAAAATAATTGGTAAATATTTACAATTGAAACAACATAGGTTTATTGTTATTGCTAAAAAAATAATTGGTAAATATTTACAATCGAAACAACATAGGTTTATTGTTATTGCTGAAAAAATAATTGGTAAATATTTACAATCGAAACAACATACGTTTACTGTTATTGCTAAAAAATAATTGGTAAATATTTACAATCGAAACAACATAGGTTTATTGTTATTGCTAAAAAAATGATTGGTAAATATTTACAATCGAAACAACATAGGTTTATTGTTATTGCTAAAAAATAATTGGTAAATATTTACAATCGAAACAACATAGGTTTATTGTTATTGCTAAAAAATAATTGGTAAATATTTACAATCGAAACAACATAGGTTTATTGTTATTGCTAAAAAAATGATTGGTAAATATTTACAATCGAAACAACATACGTTTATTGTTATTGCTAAAAAATAATTGGTAAATATTTACAATCGAAACAACATAGGTTTATTGCTATTGCTAAAAAATAATTGGTAAATATTTACAATCGAAACAACATAGGTTTATTGTTATTGCTAAAAAATAATTGGTAAATATTTACAATCGAAACAACATAGGTTTATTGTTATTGCTAAAAAATAATTGGTAAATATTTACAATCGAAACAACATAGGTTTATTGTTATTGCTAAAAAAATAATTGGTAAATATTTACAATCGAAACAACATAGGTTTATTGTTATTGCTAAAAAAATAATTGGTAAATATTTACAATCGAAACAACATAGGTCTATTGTTATTGAAAAAAAATAATTGGTAAATATTTACAATCGAAACAACATAGGTTTATTGTTATTGCTAAAAAATAATTGGTAAATATTTACAATCGAAACAACATAGGTTTATTGTTATTGCTAAAAAATAATTGGTAAATATTTACAATCGAAACAACATAGGTTTATTGTTATTGCTAAAAAATAATTGGTAAATATTTACAATCGAAACAACATAGGTTTATTGTTATTGCTAAAAAAATAATCGGTAAATATTTACAATCGAAACAACATAGGTTTATTGTTATTGCTAAAAAAATAATTGGTAAATATTTACAATCGAAACAACATAGGTCTATTGTTATTGCTAAAAAATAATTGGTAAATATTTACAATCGAAACAACATAGGTTTATTGTTATTGAAAAAAAATAATTGGTAAATATTTACAATCGAAACAACATAGGTTTATTGTTATTGCTAAAAAATAATTGGTAAATATTTACAATCGAAACAACATAGGTTTATTGTTATTGAAAAAAAAAATAATTGGTAAATATTTACAATTGAAACAACATAGGTTTATTGTTATTGCTAAAAAAATAATTGGTAAATATTTACAATCGAAACAACATAGGTTTATTGTTATTGCTGAAAAAATAATTGGTAAATATTTACAATCGAAACAACATACGTTTATTGTTATTGCTAAAAAATAATTGGTAAATATTTACAATCGAAACAACATAGGTTTATTGTTATTGCTAAAAAAATGATTGGTAAATATTTACAATCGAAACAACATAGGTTTATTGTTATTGCTAAAAAATAATTGGTAAATATTTACAATCGAAACAACATAGGTTTATTGCTATTGCTAAAAAATAATTGGTAAATATTTACAATCGAAACAACATAGGTTTATTGTTATTGCTAAAAAATAATTGGTAAATATTTACAATCGAAACAACATAGGTTTATTGTTATTGCTAAAAAATAATTGGTAAATATTTACAATCGAAACAACATAGGTTTATTGTTATTGCTAAAAAAAATCAAATTCTACTTTTTGTTTGCCATTAAGTCTGAAAAGCAATTTAAAAACTCTTGAAAAATAGAATTAAAAAAAGAACACACCCATTTTAAATATTTAAGATTTTGTTATATAAATTTAAGATACATTGAAAACCTACTATACATTGCAGTCAACGAGACATGTAATCGGTCACAGCTAAAATTTTTGTGGTGAGGGAAGTGGAGAGGGAAGACCTCATATCGATCTTTGTTTTGATTTTAGAAGGGGAGGATTAGAAGCCACATGTTGTTAACTATTCTGTACCTTCACTTAACAATTTAATAAACAAAGATACCATTTAATATTGTTTGCCATGACAAATAGGCAAATGTGTCACTGTGACATTTGTTGGGTAGCTTTCTTCGAGCAATTTGTGTAAAGTTTGATTTGTATATGATTATCGGGACTCCCAAATGACTGTCTAAGTTCAGGCATTTTTCTGGTTCTAATGTAACTCCTGCGAGAAATTATTTTTGAAGTAAATAAACGCTTTAAAATAAGTTAAAACACAAAACTTATCATGCAGCTTACATTCATTGATTATTATTTGTAATTTTTATTTTTGTGTTTTTTTTTAATAGTTGATGATGTACCATTTGTTTATGAAGTTTTTGGAGAAAGTACAAATTAGCTAGCAGGGATCTCCTCTCTTGGTAAGAATAGCTTTCTAAATAATAACGTTTTTATTAATGAAGAGTGTTTTTTTATTATTTGAAACAGAACACAAAATACAACAAACAAATAAAAAAATGCTTTTTCTGTGAATCTAAATAATAATAAGAAATTGAATAATGACATTTTTATGATATCTTTTGTTTAATCATTTGTTAGGTGAAAGTACAGAATAGTTAACAACGTGTGAACTCTAATCCCCAAAAACGTAACAAACGTATCTTGTGTTTATTAATTTGTTAGGTGAAAGTACAGAATATTTTACATGTAGAGTCTAATCCACAAAACATAAAAAACCCACAACCGATATGTTCCTCTCACTTCTGCCACAATTATTAGAAACTGCAAATGATGACGTGTCTTGCTGACTGCCAACTGGTCATAAAGTTGTTATCATTTAGATTAAATTTTATTTAGGAAACTGATCTCCTAATCTTAAATCTTATTCCTTTTTTGCAGATACTTTTAAGACTGTTTAAATATAATAAAAAGTAAACTAAAATTTTTAAAGTTGTAAACTATGCTGGATTAGATGATAAAAATTTACCAAACTATTTTTTGTCATTTTTTATAACATTTTTGTGTGTGTGTTCAAGAACAACATTTTTATTGAACAAAATTTTCATTTAGTTTATTTTTATAACATATGATTAACTTTTTTTTAACAATATTAATTTTCATTTAGTTTATTTTTATAACATGTGATTAACTTTTTTTAACAATATTAATTTTCATTTTATTTTTATAACAGTGTCATTAATATTTTATTGAACAATATTAATTTTCATTTATTTTTATAACAGTGTCATTAATATTTTATTGAACAATATTAATTTTCATTTTATTTTTATAACAGTGTCATTAATATTTTATTGAACAATATTAATTTTCATTTTATTTTTATAACAGTGTCATTAATATTTTATTGAACAATATAAATTTTCATTTATTTTTATAACAGTGTCATTAATATTTTATTGAACAATATTAATTTTCATTTATTTTTATAACAGTGTCATTAATATTTTATTGAACAATATTAATTTTCATTTTATTTTTATAACAGTGTCATTAATATTTTATTGAACAATATTAATTTTCATTTATTTTTATAACAGTGTCATTAATATTTTATTGAACAATATTAATTTTCATTTATTTTTATAACAGTGTCATTAATATTTTATTGAACAATATTAATTTTCATTTATTTTTATAACAGTGTCATTAACTTTTTTATTGAACAGTATTAATTTTCATTTTATTTTTATAACAGTGTCATTAATATTTTATTGAACAATATTAATTTTCATTTATTTTTATAACAGTGTCATTAACTTTTTTATTGAACAGTATTAATTTTCATTTTATTTTTTATAACAGTGTCATTCATTTTTTAGGGATGTATCCACCACCTTTTCCTTACAAAAAACTCTACTCTAACCAAGTCTGTCGACTTGTTCCACAAACTCCAAAAACTCAACTTGAAATATCTAAGAAAAACAACACACTAATAAACCTAGAACCCCATCCTCCAACGTAGACCCCTACTACCATGTCTCCTTCTCCAACATCAGGGGTCTACGTTCCAACTTTCCAGGGGTTGAAACCCAATTACAGAAGACGAAACCGGACTTACTCTTTCTAAGCAAAACTGGCATAAGGGCCGACCACTTCCCTAGATGAGTTCATAATAAAAGAATACTCTAACTTAACATTTAAATCTGACCCTCAAGATCGCCATGGGCATGGAATATGCATTAAAGATGGCTTCCTGTGTGGTAGAGATATCTCCAGAGAAGACCCTAATTTACCTTATATGTGCTTTCGGGGTTGCACTTGCTTACACCACCACATTCATATTTCGCCCCCACAACAATGGGGTTAGTGTCTTTAAGAGTATATCTGAGAAAATTGACCTCATCCTGTCTGCTCATCCTTCAGCTAACATTCACATTTGCGGTGACTTCAATGTCCATAATGTGGAATGGCTGACCCATTCAAATAAGACAGATGATTTTGCCATTGCCTATGAGCTCACTCAGATTGTTCACGAACCCACACATGTGCTCGATACTACTGGTCAGTATGCAAGCCTTCTAGACCTATTTCTCACAACTTCCCCGAGCTATGTTCATGTTCCGTTCTATCTCCGCTGGGATCCTCCTACCACACAGTTGTATCAGTTAAGATAAAAATGGAATAAAATAAGTCTTCAGATGTACCTCTCCACCGTACTTTATACCGATAGTCTATGACTGACTGGAATAGCTTCCGTAAATTCATATCTGATCTACCTCTGCATTCCATGTTTAAAAATCATGTGTCCTCTATATTATTAGACCTGACGGAATGGTTGATTGTAGGCATAGATCGATTCATACCATCCAAAAAATTCCAACAAAAACCTAACAGCCAGCCATGGTTCGCCCCAGAATGTGCTGCTGCTATTGCGCACAGAAATCATTTTTCCCATAGCTACAAACGTAATAGATGTACTGAGACTAAAGCTGCTTTCAAGAAATCCAGCAACCACTGTAAAAGTGTAAAAGAGTAATAAAAAATGCAGGAGAGCAATATGCTCTGTCCGTTAAATCCAAAGTAGCTGAGCAGCGGCTTGGTTCCCACCAGTTTTGGCAAATAGAAAACAGGATCCTGAACAGATGCGTACGTTCTATCCCAACCATAATCAATGGACCTGAGGTCATCTCATCAGCATAAGACAGGGCCAAACTATTTGCCAAGAACTTTACAGCTAACTCTACCCTATCCGAAGAAGGTAATCAACTCCCCATATTTCCTCCTACAACAGACAACACACTATCCAACATACAAATATCTGCGCACAAGGTCGCCAAACTAATCAAGAACCTTGATTCCAGTAAAGCAACTGACCCAGATGGCATTCCAATTATAGTGTTGAAAAAGCTTCGACCAGAACTTGCCCCTATACTTACAAAACTGTCTAAGCGTTGCTTTAAGAAGTGCTTTCCAACACCTTGGAAAACCTTGTCAGTATGCCCTGTATTTAAGAACTCAGGTGATAAGTCATCTCCCTCTCAGTACAGACCAATAAGTCTCTGGTGTGTCATGAGTAGGTTACTGGAATCCATATTAAATAGTCAACCACCTCAGCAGAAATAACCTCCTTAGTGACATGCAATATGGTTTCCGTTTGTTAGATTTACAGCTGATGGGCTAGCAGTTCTATCCCATAGGATTAGAGAATCTCTCGACGAAAGTTTTCTTTCTAGGGCAATTGCTCTTGACATATCAAAGGCCTTTGATAAGGTTTGGCATAAGGGCCTACTTCACAAGATTTCCAGCTACAGTATAACTGGAAATATTTTCTCAATAATTAAATCATTTCTCTCTGATAGGTTCATAAGAGTAGTAGTTGATGGGCAGAAATTAGAGGCCATCAATATTAATGCTGGAATCCCTCAGGGGTCCATCATGGGCCCAACTCTCTTCCTGATCTACATAAATGATCTCCCAAAACACATACTTAAATCATTCATTGACATCTATGCTGATGACACGACCATCTATGACAACACATCAAAGGCCGTAAATGACAAAGCTCTCTCTGGTTCCCTCTTTGATCTTGAGTGCATGATTCAGTGGGGGAAGAAATGGCTGCTTACTTTTAATGCATCTAAAACCAAGCTCTTACCTTTACATCATCAACCCTCTGTTCCTCATCTAGCATCAATTGAAATGGATGGCTCTCGTCTTGGGGAGGCTTCATGTTTTGAGAAGCTCCTAGGTTTGACCTTTACTCGTGATCTGAAATGAAACATGTATATCATTTATTTTGCTCTGGCCGCTGGTAAAATAGTGGGATCTTTCTACCGCTCCAGAAGATATCTCACTACTGATGCAATTCTCTATCTATATAAAAGCCAAGTACGTCCAAAGAAATAGTACTGTTGCTACATTTGGGCAAGTGCTCGTCCGAGCTCCAATCTCTGGTCTTTCCGTCAGCAATCCCTCATGAGAAACACCCGTCTAGCTAAAACCACTGTTAGTAATTTCCCCCACTCTTTATCTGTGCCTAAATCAAAACGTAGATTCCATGAACATAGCTTCTTTCTGAGAAGTCTACGCCTGTGGAATTCTCTTCCGTTTGCCTGTTCCCACCTGGCTACAACTTGGATGTCGTCGAGTTCAACATAAACAAATTCCTTATTAATCGCCCGCTTAAGTGACATTTTATCAAATCTCCAATACCAACTATTACTACGATATTATCCTATTGATTATTGTACACAAAATAACCCTTATCCCCGAGTGGCTTCTGGGCTTTGATAAGTGGTGATCCCCATGTTTACAAAAAAGTCCATTTGGACGGTGATTCCCCCACAACATAATGATGATCATATAAACCTATTTAATAAAAAAAAAACTCAATAATAATGATAATCATATGAAATTCTATTTAATTCAATCCAACAAACTCCATAATAATGATAATCATATGAAATAATATTTAATTCAATAAAAACTCAATAATAATGATAATCATATGAAATCTTGATTTATTCAATAAAAAAACTCAATATTAATGATAATTATATGTAATCCTATTTAATTCAATAACAACTCAATAATAATGATAATCATGTGAAGTCCTGTTTAATGCAATAAAAACCCAATAATAATGATAATCATATTAAATCTTATTTAATTCAATAAAAATCACTAATATGGATAATCATATGAACTCTATTTAATTCAATAAAAACTCAACCATAATGATAATCATATGAAATCCTATTTAATTAAATAAAACCTCAATAATAATGATAACCATATGAAATAATATTTAATTCAATAAAAAACTCAATAAAAATGATAATCATATGAAATAATATTTAATTCAATAAAAACTTAGTAATAATGATAATCATATGAAATAATGTTTAATTCAATAAAAATTTTTAATAATAATGATAATCATATGAAATAATATTTAATTCAATAAAAACTCATTAATAATGATAATCATATGAAATAATATTTAATTCAATAAAAAACCCAATAATAATGATAATCATATGAAATAATATTAAATTCCATAATAACTCAATAATAATGATAATCAAATTAAATAATATTTAATTCAATAAAAACTCAATAATAATTATAACCATATGAAATAATATTTAATTCAATAAAAACTCAATAATAATGATAATCATATGAAATAATATTTAATTCCATGAAAAAACTCAACAATAATGATAATCATATTAAATCTTGATTTATTCAATAAAAAACTCAATATTAATGATAATTATATGTAATCCTATATAATTCAATAACAACTCAATAATAATGATAATCATGTGAAATCCTGTTTAATGCAATAAAAACCCAATAATAATGATAATCATATTAAATCTTATTTAATTCAATAAAAATCACTAATATGAAACATCATATGAACTATATTTAATTCAATAAAAACTCACCCATAATGATAATCATATGAAATCCTATTTAGTTAAATAAAAACTCAATAATAATGATAATCATATGAAATAATATTTAATTTAATAAAAACTCAATAATAATGATAATCATATGAAATAATATACAATTCAATAAGAAACTAAATAAAAATGATAATCATATGAAATACTATTTATTTCAATAAAATCTCAGCAATGATAATTATATGTAATAATATTTAATTCAATATAACAAATTCATTAATAATCATATGAAAACATTAACAACCCTCAAAACATTAAACGGTAAAGAGAGAAACACTTTAAAGTCATTAACAAGCTGGTTGTAAGGGCACATTCACTACAATCAGAAGTGCCTGCCACTCTGTCTACACAAATCACAGCCGACAATTAATGCGCATTAAATATCGGCAAGATACAGAAACAATGATTAACTTGTTTGACTTGTTGATCTAGTGTTACTCTTTGTCAATTCTCTGTTCAGATACCTCGTTATAATACATCATCATATTCCAGTACCTTTCTATTCAAAGCTGTAAACTCATGAGTTTTTTTTATCTCCATCTGACTACTGTACACTCTTAACCCTTATCCTCGAGTGGTCACTGTGCCTTGATAAGTGGTTATGTCCATGTAAAAATGTACCTCGTTATAATACATCATCGTATTCCAGTACCTTTCTTTCAAAGCTGGTCAGATACCTCATTATAATACATCAGCGTATTCCAGTACCTTTCTATTCAAATCTGTAAACGTGGAACTCTATTGCATGTTTTTATTGCCTATAACAATTCACTATAAAATCTCTAAAACTATAAAAATAGAAAACAATTCTAAATATAATACCATTTTTAGAGATGTATTATTAAATGTACTGATCTTACATGTGATTAAGTTTTAAAAAAATGATAAACTTAATTAGAGATGAACAGGTATTTTTCTTCATTGGTTTGGAATAATAGGATTGACACATTGAGAAATACACAAGAAGAAATAGAAAATGTAATTGTCCCAAGCAAAGAAAATATCAATCTATATGTGGTAGTTGTATTGTTATAAAATGTTTAGTTAAACACCAAAATAATATAATTAGTTAAATGTTTGTTATATGTTAATAATAACTTAAATATTTTGTCTTACTAATATTTAAATATAAAACATTAAACTCGCTTATAAGTTAAACGTCTATGATTACAAATAATTTTAACGTTCAGATGAATTTTAAGATAAAAGAAATCAATCCCAATTTTTAAATTTCTTTGCTACAAGCAGTAGAACCCTTAAAAGCATAAACAGATGTGAATAATTGGATTTTGATGTTTGTCCGATTGATCAGGAGCATGTACGTTGAGAGGATACACTATATTTCTATCATTATAACAATGACAAATATTACATTAAGATTGTCACATACACGCACATGCACATTTTCCTTAAAACAGAATACGTTTATAATGTATATATTCAATAAAAAATATCTTAAAATTGCAACGGTTTATAAAACTCAATGAAAATGATTTACACTTTCACATGTTTCATTGCATAAACCAATCAAATCATTAGACTTTTCATTAGTTCATCAAAGAAAAAAGATGTTCACGTTTTCTTGGTTCAAAAAGGAAATTTAATTTTAAAGCGAATTAAAAAGGTTTAAAAGGAATAAACATAAAAAATCCAGTTAAAAAAGGAAAGGAAACGTAATTTTAAAGCGAATAAAAAAGATTAAACAGACACTAAAATTTCTACTGGTTATAGATACAACATTAATATGCAGAAGAAAGTAGTTTAGTTCGTAAACCATGAGTTGAATAGACTCATTTTACAGGTCATATTTAAATACATACTAACCTTTCAGTATTAGAAGGTGAACTCAATTAATATGCAGAAGAAAGAGAGAAGATTAGGTCGTAGACGATGAGTTGAAGAGTTTAATTTCACAGGCCATATTTAAATTCATACCAAGCTGTCAACATTAATACATTTTAATAATGTATAATATTAGAACGTGAAAATAATTAATATGCAGAAGAAAGAGAGAAGATTAGTGTGTAGATGATGAGTCGAAGGGTTGAATTTCACAGGCCATACTAAAATTCATACTAAGCTTTCAACATTAATACATTTTAATAATTTATACTATTAGAAGGTTAAAATAATTAATATGCAGAAGAAATGGGGAAGATTAGTTCGTAGACGGTGAAAATAATTAGGATAAAAATTCATAAAGAAACTAAAAAATATATGAATCATAAAAATACGCTAAAAATGTTGAATGAAATAATTCGTTGAATGCTTGTAAAAATTTGTTGGATTTCAAAAATAAAAAATATTTTAAAATAATTAAAATAACTACTTACAACATCAATTCTGTAATGTTAGGTAAGGTAACCAATTATTATATTTCAATTAGTAGCTTTATATATTAGTTTATTATAAAGAGTAGTATTCTTATGGATATATAGAAAGGTGAACTTCCATTTTGCTTTTTATATAATAAATTATTACATTTTTAATCTTTGCAGTAGCAACTATAGTTATTGTTCCTAAAATTCCTACTATATTATTGTTTATTTTAAAATGATAAGCATAAAACACCAGAATGTCAATTTTGTAATGTTAATTTTAAAAAAAAAATTTGTAAGTTACCCAATTCACAGCTTGTCGAGAGCTTTTTTGGTATACAGATATGTATTATTAGACGTTAATAAAAATAAAATAAAATTGGGATAACAATGTATTCAAAAGTGTTGTATGAAATAATTCGTTGAATGGAAAAAAACTGTGTCATTCTTAAAATAAGAAGTGAAAAAAAATGAGAACCCAATTCTGTTGTATAAATCGAGTACTATGAGCATTACCAAATGTGTAATGTTTAAAAATACACATTTTAATACAGATATTAAGAACATTATAAATAAACGACAATACATTTTCACACGTATTACTTAAAATGAAAGCTACTTTAAAAGACCATATTATTATCAATTGCTAAGTAACTAGATTATTAACTGACTTGGATTATAAACTTTAAAGTATTTAAATTCACTGTCATGCATTATAAAATTATCATATTTCCATTGGGAACAATATATATATATTATCAGTAAAAACTATGATAGTAGTGTGCTTATTCTGTCTTAAAACTCTTGCTATATTATTTTTTTTATTTTTATTAATTACATAATTCGTCTATCTATTACATAATACTATGAATAGTATTTAACATTTAAACAATATGAATGTGAATTAAGTGTTTATTTCTGTGATGTTTAAATGTTTTATAAAATTATGTTTTTTGTTTTGTTGGCATGATTAAAATAAACGATGATATTAAAATATTATATTACATTTATTTTTTATTGCAGATGTTCCTGCTGGAATGTTTTTAATGAATATTAAGGGATCATATTAAGGAACCATTCTCCTCCGTAAACAGTATTCTATATACAATTATTTCCTTATGTGGCAGACAACAATGTTTTTAATGAATATTAAAGGACATTCATTCTCCTTAAACAGTATTTTATACACAATTATTTCCTTACATGTACGACAACAAAAACGGCTGCACACAACTTTATTAGACATATATGTGTGAAGAGTTATTTTATCTGGATTGTTTAGCAAATAGTGATAAGAACATCACACATATTTACATTTGTGAAATTTTTGTTTAATGGTTTAATAAATCATAAGATATCGAATTTAACATTTCATAAAATCTGCGAATTTCAAATTTACAAAAGGGAATATTTTTACTTTTACACTACGAAATATTTCTTATCAAATAAACTAAGTGACGCACAATTCAGTATAAAATCTAACTTGCGACAACAACTCCAGATTAAAACTGAAAAAGTCAGGATAACATCTTGTATTGTTTATAATGTGATAGTGATAATCTTGCTCCAGGAGCAATTAAATTTTAATATGGATATGCACACTAGGGAAAAGTCACATTATTATGAAATGTATGGATATTCTTTTTCTCAAAAATCAAAATTAGGGAGACATATGAGATATCATACTGGGGGAAAAAGGGAAAAGCCATATTTTTGTGAAGTGTGTGGATATTCTTTTTCTCAAAAAGCACATTTACTGACTCATATGAGAACTCACACTGGGGAAAAACCACATTCTTGTGAAGTGTGTGGATATTCTTGCTCTCAAAAATCAATGTTAGTCACACATATGAAAACTCACACTGGGGAAAAGCCACATTCTTGTGACGTGTGTGGATATTCTTGTTCTCAAAAATCAAACTTAGTGACACATATGCGAACTCACACTGGGGAAAAGCCACATTCTTGTGAAGTGTGTGGATATTCTTATTCTCACAAGTCATCATTAGTTAACCATATGAGAACTCACACTGGGGAAACGCCACATTCTTGTGACGTGTGTGGATATTCTTGTTGTACAAAATCATCATTAGTGACACATATGAAAACTCACACTGGGGAAAAGCCACATTCTTGTGAAGGGTGTGGATATTCTTGCTCTCTAAAATCAATGTTAGTCACACATATGAAAACTCACACTGGGGAAAAGCCACATTCTTGTGACGTGTGTGGATATTCTTGTTCTCAAAAATCAGTATTAGTGAGACATATTAGAACTCACACTGGGGAAAAGCCACATTCTTGTGACGTGTGTGGATATTCTTGTTCTCAAAAATATTCATTAGTGACACATATGAGAACTCACACTGGGGAAAAGCCACATTCTTGTGAAGTGTGTGGACATTCTTGTTCTCAAAAATCATCATTAGTGAGACATATGAGAACTCATACTGGGAAATGATTTATATACCATACATTACGACCATGTAATCCCTACAGCCACCTACCTTGAAAATGCTGCTGTGAAACCTGCCATAGTTATATGGAATAAGTCAGTGAGAGTTGCAACCTAGATTGAAGTGAGTGTTCATAATGATGGCGGTCTTAACAGAGCTGAAAGAGAGAAACAGAACAAATACCAAGGTCTCATGTATGATATGAAAAGAAACTGGAACCTAAAGGGGATATCGATCATACCAGTTATCATAGGGGCCACAGGACTTATGAAGAAGAACCCGAAGTCCTACCTAACTAATATTCCTGGTGAACCAAGTGCAAAAGAGATTCAGACAATTGCACTTAAGGGAACAGCGAGGATACTAAAAAGAGCTCTCGGTTGGTTTCAATAAAAAAGCGGGGCAATGTTGGCAGCTGGATTGGCTGCCCCATACCCGACATTACAATCTTAAAGGGAGAAAAATAAAAAAAAATTTAAAAATATAAAAAAAGGGAAAAGTCACATTCTTGTGAAGTGTGTGGATATTCTTGTTCTCGAAAATCATTATTAGTTACACATATGAGAACTCACACTGTGGAGAATCGAATGTCTACTAGACACCAACCTCGCGTGTCTTCGGTCTCACTCTACAGGGGTTTACCAGGGACTCTGGTATGAGGATACTTTCAATTTTTAATTTAAAGTAAACCCTGACCAAATATTTGAATTTAAATGAAAATGAAAAATAAAACCAAATCAACAAACTGGCAGTATGTCGCCCGAGATAAAAATATCTCCTCAGCATTGCTATGCATTGGGTCATAGGAAAATACTGGTGTACCTTCTCCTAGGTGTGTTGCCACAAATAACATTCCTGCGAAGTGTGTGGATATTCTTGTTCTTAAAAATCAGTATTAGTGAGACATATAAGAACTCACACTGGAGAAAAGCCACATTCTTGTAAAGTGTTTGGATATTCTTATTCTCACAAGTCATCATTAGTTACATATATGAGAACTCACCCTGGAGAAAAGCCACATTCTTGTGAAGTGTGTGGATATTCTTGTTTTAAAAAAACAAACTTAGTGATACATATGAGAACTCGATTGCACTGAAAGGGACGGCTAGAATCCTGAAAAGATCTCTTGATTGGACTCACTAAAATAGGGGTAAATGTCAGACATCTGGTTGGATGTCCCATCCCCTAGAAGAAAAAGTTTAAGAAAAAATGAAAAAAAAGGGAAAAGCAACATTTTTGTGACGTGTGTGGATATTCTTGTTCTCGAAAATCAGCGTTAGTGAGACATGTGAGAGCTCACATTGGGGAAAAACCACATTCTTGTGAAGTGTGTGGATATTCTTGTTCTCAAAAATCAACATTAGTGACACATATGAGAACTCACACTGTGGAGAATTTAATGCCTACTGGATAACAACCTCGGGTGTCATCAGTCTCAATGTACAGGGGTTTAGCAGGGTCTCTGGTATGAGGATACTTTCAGTTTTCAATATAAAGTGAATCCTAATCAAATATTCAAATGAAAATGAAAAATAAAACTAAATCAACAAACTGGCAGGATGTCGCCAAGAATAAAAAGATCCCCTCAGCATAGCTAATCACTAAGTCATAGGAAAACGGTGCATCTTCTCCTAAGTGTGTTGCCACAAATAACAGCACTAAGCTGGGCACTCTATCACATTATTCAAATTCTGGTCCTGTAATCCGGCTAGACCAAACAAAGACTACGAGGAAAAGACAATATAAAAAAAAAGAAAATTATTTTTGACTGTTTCATATACTCAAGGTATGAGAAATGGGGGAGGAAAAAGCTACAGTATTTGAGTCTCTAGTTAAATCTTCAACCTTAGCAAAAGAGAAAACATCACTAACTAAATGGAAATAGATGTTTAAACACGAAAGAAATTGAGAAGGAAATGTTAACATGTCAGAAATCTTTTTTTTGAGGAACGTCTTTCTGAGAAGCAAATATCCCAGCTAAAAAATATCCAGGAAATGGCTTAAAACAATACTTGCTCAATCAGTAATCCCCTTCCTATACCCAAGATCTGCCAAACCCAACAGGGAGACACTACAACACATTCTCACCTGACACAGCTCCCTGAGACAATGCCACCAAGTCCCAGCCTAAGATGTCTACAAAAACAAACCAGAAATATACCCGACGTGTCACTCCATCTTATAATGCAACATCTCCCCAGGAATCACTCCCAACACAATTTAAACCTGGGCAGACATAGCAACAATATCGGGAAGGCTGTTAAAAATTAAAATGAATAAATCTATAAGATGTGTGTTTCAAAAGTCAATTATACCCTCACAAGAATCACTCCAATTAATGCAACATTGAGTGAAATAAATCATACAACATACGGAACAGCATGGTTTATTCAGTTAAAACTCTTACCCCAATACGTACAAATAAAAACAAAACGCAAAACTTTGAAGCAAAAAGAATAAATAAACTTTTTGAAATAAACCCAAGAATGGTTTATAGGGGCCTCGTTAGAGAAGAAATAAAGGTGAGCTCCCCACCAACTCAAGCGCAAGTTGAAAACTTCTGGAGGCCTTTCTATGAGGACACTAAAGTACATAACACAATTGGATAAATACCATAAAAGAGTCGAATAAGGATAAAGAAAAGATGCCAGCTGTAAAAATTACCTAGGAAGCTGTCTGCAGGAAAGTAGCTTGGTACAGTAATTTCAAAACCCCAGGAATAGACAACATACCAAATTTCTGGCCAAAAAAACTGACCGCACTTCATCATCACTTACTTACAGAATCATCAGTGGTGATGAAGAGCCGCATAATACGCTTACTTTCGGCTGTATATCACTTATTCCCAAAAATGCGGACACCCACATGACTAACAGATATCGACCAATCGGCTGCTTCACAACAACTAAGAATTTTCTAATATGGATAATCGCTGATGCAACATACGACCATCTGATTGCTGGTGATTACCTCGAAAGTAAGCAGAGAGGGTGTACGAGGAAAAAACTAGGCACAAAAGACCAACACCTTGTAAACAGAACCATATTAGAAGACTGCAGGAGACGAGAAAGAAATTTGTCAATGGCCTGGATTGATTACAAAAAGCCCTTTAACAGTTTATCTCACTCCGGGATACTTCGCTGTTTGGAGCTGTACAATGTTCAAATTGATCATTACTTCAAAAACAAATGGCAGATGATGCACATCAATTACGCTACAGCATGCGGATGGAAAGATACAGACCGCAAACATTAAGATCATGCGAGAAATATTCCAAAGAGACAGCCTCTCACCGCCTCTTTTCCTCCTCACAATGCATCCAGTAAGTAAGCTACGTAAACGATCCAATGCTAGGTACAATCTCAGCATGGACAGAAGGAAGGAGGAAAATAAAAGAGTAAACCATCTACTCTTTATGGACGATTTGAAACTCTATGCAGAATCCGAGAAACAGCTTGTCTCTCTGATAGACATTGTAAAAAAATACACAGAAAACATCTGCATGGAGTTTGGACTTGACAAATACACTAAGTGCGCCAAAAAGAAAGGAGGAAAGACAGCATCAGAACATCTTAATCTTGACAATGGTCATATTGAAAACCTTGGAGAAGACGGTGTCTATAAATGCCTGGGAGTAGAGGAGAATGCGACACTTGAACATGGAAAGATGAGAGAAAAGTCGCAGGGAGAATGACTTCAAATGACTTTAAAAATCCTCTTATCAGAATTATCACCAAAAAACAAAATTACTTCATCAATCAATTGACAAAACCCGTTGTTTCTTATGGATTTGGTATAATCAATTGACCACATAAACATATCAATTGCGTTGACGTAAAAACTCGGAAAATGCTGGCCCTTCAGAGAATCATTTACAAACATCAATGCATGGACAAGCTGTACTTACCACGGAGAGAAGGTGGCTTAGGACTCATTGAAATAAACCATGCCTACCGAGCCTCAATGGTAAGAAAAGACCAATATATCAAATGTTCTTCTGTTCCCAAAATAAAAAGGGTGAATGAACATCACACCAAATGTTTGCCTCAGCAGAGGTCAACTACAAAGCGGAATGTTAGAGTTGCATCGATTAGTGTATTGTTTCACTATATTGGTTATTGATAAAGTTGTCACAGAAGCATGGATAGTAAAATGTAATATAAATTTCATAGCCACAACGAGTGAGAGACTATTAAAGAATACAGGTTAATATACTGTCTCACTACCAAATATTGTTGCATTTTGTGACTCCTTGGTAGCGGTTGATAAAGCGGGAGAACACTGCGATTGTTATATGTTATTCAATATGAAATATTTCAATAAAGGAAAATGTTACAAAATAAATTATAACAGTTGGAATTTGATTCAGAAAAATAAAGATAATAACATTCGTACAAATAGATTTTTTAAACTTGGAAATAAAAATACTATATACAATAAACAATACGATGACTTGATTGGTGACGTAAGAGCTGAACAAAGAAACGTGTTATTATACATAATCTAGTTAGAGAGAACGTCAGTCAGAGTTGGCCTAACCAGAGTCTGGGTTGGCCAGTAGACTTGGATACAGATTTTATGTCTGCAATTCATGTAAGCAGATAGACTAATTAGAGACTAATCGTCATAACAAATTCATCTGTGTTTAGACTAATTAGTAAGGATGTAGAACACACAGAGAATTGTCTGCAACTGAGACAAGTATCAGCCATAGAATAAATTTATATGAAAATATTACTTCAGAGGAAATGTATTCCTTCTGCATGACAAACCACCAAGACAGCAAGGTATGTTATTTGTTCCAGTTGCACACAGGGTTAATATGTACAGAGAATGCCATAAATGCTGTATACTAACAAAACAGAAAGGAGAACACTATACATACATCCAGAGACATATTAACATGAACACGGTTATGTACATGCTATATAATTTGACACATATATATGCATGTTATATATATATGGATGACTAATATATGTATATATATATATGATTTTCAGTATGTGATAGAGTGTATATCATAAATTCCACAGCCAAACAACGTCGCAGCCCACAAGAGCCGTGACAGTCAAAGAACCGGAAGTCCAAGACTCGGGTTTCGCCCTCATGAGGGCTCATCAGTTAGACACATCCAAACGCAAGAGGCTTGGGTTTCGAATCCTGAGTTCGGATGTGTCTAACTGATGGGCCCAAATGAGGGCGAAGCTCGAGTCTTGGACTTCCGGTTGTGGGCTGCGACGTTGTTTGGATGTTGAATTTATTATATATATATATATATCAGTATACTATATATATATATATATATATATATATATATATCAGTATACTATATATATATATATATCAGTATACTATATATATATATATATATCAGTATACTATATATATATATATATATATATATATATCAGTATACTATATATATATATATGTAGTATACTGATATATATATATATATATATATGTAGTATACTGATATATATATATATATATAGTATACTGATATATATATATATATATATAGTATACTGATATATATATATATATATATAGTATACTGATATATATATATATATATATATAGTATACTGATATATATATATATATATATATATATATATATATATATATATATATATATCAGTATACTACAACACATACTCTTCTTTGGCCTGCTTCTATACAGAACCTATGAACAATTCCTGTCTAGAGAATACTTCAAAATAAGAACGAACTGAATGCAGGAGGAACTGTTTGGGATGAAGAAGCATTTGATTAACAAAATCATTATTTATGTTTGTAGAAGACAACAGACAAATCTAAGCATGGATTGGATTAATTACCAATACACGTTTTTAGATTGAACAATAGTAACCCCCGATGTCAACATCCTAAAAATAATCTTTAAAATCGACACCTTACTGCCCGGAGATAAATTAGCCATTAAATAAATGCTCGAGTGCTTAAAATTTGAACCAATGAATTTGTTATTCAAAATATTGAATAAATGTTCGAGTGTTTGAAATTTGAACCAATGAATCTACTATTCAAAAATATTAAATAAATGCTCGAGTGCTGGAAATTTTAACCAATGAATTTGCTATTCAAAAATATTGAATAAATGTTCGAGTGTGTGAAATTTGAACCAATGAATCTGCTATTCAAAATATTGAATAAATGCTCGAGTGCTTAAAACTTACCGCTATAGGAACACACCCTATCAAATCTAACAGGCATTTATCAAACTGCATACACATCTATATATGCACCTTCTATATGCACCGGTTACCGCCCTTGCGGTAATCTTAGCTTTGCCAACAGGTGGCATTCTATGTTACCTCTTCCATTTTTTCTCTCTCTTCTTCATCTTTGCATTCGAGGCGTCGAGATGACAACATGTCTCATTGTTCCCTCGCTTGCCTACGGCATGACATCATGTTTCTTATCGTTCAGGTAAGGGGCACATCCCCTTAAACACGACTTGATAGAATTGTTTCCCTTCCACAAGATAGAATTAAACATTTATGTATAATTAAAACTCCAAAACATACAATGGACTTCCAACATATACTATGAACTCTTGCATAAAGTCACGCACACAAGCATGCAACGGATATTTTATCTACGTTCATGTTAGTTCACATGCATACAAACACTCTGTAACGTTCGTTATATTCTGTGTAAATAAATATTCCTTGTATATATGTAATGTTTGTAATATTCTGTGTAAATAAATATTCCTTGTATATATGTAATGTTTGTAATATTCTGTGTAAATAAATATTCCATGTATATATGTAATGTTCGTAATATTCTGTGTCAATAAATATTCCTTGTATATATATAATGTTCGTAACCTGCTTTTTGGTGTGCTTCCTTTTAATGTGTTACATGTGCTCATAAAACATGCTCTTATCATTGATCGTTTTCATTAAGCTGTACGATCTGCAGATGACGCTCTTCTAGACGTTACCTACCACAATAATCAGTCAGACAATTAACAGCCTTCTGATAAAGGGACTCCATCTACAATATGGGATGACCCACTCCAACAACAGAACCAAAACAAAAGAGTCAGACTTGCTCTCACATCTTATTGTTTACAATTTGTCTTAATAAGAAAACAGGTAGGTAACGTATTCTTTTGCTATAGATGGCAAATGATACATAGTCATAAAAACTTCCTCCGTCTTAAGAATAGCAGGTATGTTCAAAATTTTTCTCATTGTCTTATACGATCCCAATCTACTCCGGGTATCCTTGCTAGTATTGAATATGTGACGAGCATGCGCAAAAGCGCACAAAAAGTATGAGTTTTGGACCGAAAGCCATAATAGCTGAGATAGCTTTCTCCTCCCTCGTGCTGCGACAAGCTAAGTAATTTGTGTTAAGTGATATAAACGCCAGAAATTATTTTCAAAGTTGAACGAATCAGTTCTTTCTTCTCGCAAACGTCGCACTCTTCACAAGCAAGTTCTTTTCAACCGTCGTATTTAGTAAAATAGAGTTACTTCCCTTAGAGGAATTGCCTCTTCTTTTAAAACTCATCTGCATTGCCTCTTTTTAAAATTACCGTTTGATATCACTTTGAGACTGATACCGCTCAAACCTAAGAGACATTCCCTCTGCTTGCAGAGAGAAGGCTTCCTCAAGCGAACGTGAATAGTCTCCAAGATCTTCAGGTGATAGGTCGAATGAGTATGACTCAGAATTGTGAATAAGTCAGTGCTAAAATTCGTGGCATATGCCGGTTTTTTAAGCAAATGCTCAGCTATAGAACCGGTAGGTGTGTCAAAAGTTTCGTGAAAAATAGTGAATAATTCCACCCCGTATTTCCAAGCTTATAACTCCTCGAAAAATGTAATTCAAGCCCTAATTTTTTTTTTCACTTAAAGGAGCAAGGACCAAGGTTTCATAATAAAAACACGTGTTTTTTTTATTTTAAAGGTTTTAAACTTCAGACGTCACAGGTAAATTTCTAAAAAAAGAACACTACTTTTTTGTTTATAATTTGAATATATTATTTATTGAGCTTTTCTCTTCAATTTGTGATATATGAAACTTTGGTTAATATATTAATTATTTACTTTTTAATAGACACTTGAAAATGGGGGGGGGCGTGAATTAAAAAAACGTTTGTTTAAAATATATTCAGTTTATTGGAAAGAGCATAATATTTCACATTGACCCTGAAAATATCGTAAAAATAAAACCAATAGAAAAATTTTGATAGATTCGTAAAGTTTAAAAATTGAAAAATATTGAGTTCGTAAAATGTATTTAAAAATATTTTTATTACTTTTAAAACAACTGTAATAGTTTATTTTGGAAGTATAATCCATAAAGAAAATAAACAACCCACTTTTAAAAGAGAAATTACGAGTTTGTTTATAGTTTATTCGCAGTTTCGTGTTAGGGGTGTCAAAAATTCCTACAAAAATTCTGATACACCTAAAGACCTGGTTGTGTTTATAAAAAATGTATGTTGGTAGAGAAGTTCTATTCCTGATTTTGCTACGTACGTACGGTTGGACTCTACTATAAAGGCATAACGACATCCGACCCACGTAGTCTATACTGCAACTACAATGAAATTTATAAATTACATTATTATTATGGTGGGGGTAGATTATGATCAATAAAAGAACAAAGTTATACAATGATAAATTTCTTTATTTTCAAAATATTCAAAATGGTTGAAATAAAATCTAAATCAAATAAACAAGTAAATGTTATTAAAAGAAAATTCAATATGTGTTTGTTAAAATAAAATCAAAATCAAATAGAATTAAATAATTGAATAAAAATTTTATCAGAATATTGATGATATTAATAAAACAATTCAATATGTGTTTGTTAAAATAAAATGCAAATTACAATGCTTTAACGCTTTATCAAATAGTGATAAAAATATTTAATTTCAAAAATATGTGCAACTAAGGTCACATATTAAATTATTGAAGAAAATATAAAATACTTAGTTTTGATAAGTTTTATAATATACCAAATTTCCAGGTTGAAAACTTAATGTCATGCCTAAACTAAATGTTCAAGTTAATATTAAATGAGGTTAATTCATTTGTTATCAGTTGATCTAAGTTTTAAAATTAATAATGTTTTGGTGGGGATATTGTGTTAGAATAAATGATTCTTGAAGGGGGAATGCGTTATTAATTAAAGCGTTAGTGAGGATATCCTAAATAAATTACAATGCTAAAGTCAATTTTTGGGAAGTTGCGTTATTCAAGCATACCTTTGAAAATACCATGAATCCCATGATTGGCTTCAATGGTATCGTGCAATTTAAATGTAGAAATTTCATCTATAAGAAAGGCATTTCAGAAAATCTAACTTTTGATATTTAAATTTCATATTAAGTAATTTCTGATAATATCCTTGTTTGAGCCTGTTTTTGTTTTATCGTTATTTCTATGGCAAGTGCTCGTCTGAGCTCCAATCTCTGGTCCCCCCTCGCCAATCTTTCACGAAAAGCACCCGTCTTACTGAAACCACTGTCAATAATTTTCCCCATTCTTCATCTGTGCTTAAATCAAAACGAAGATTCCATGAACAAATCTTTTTTAGAAGTACATGCTTGTGCAACTCTTTTCCGTTTGCCTGTTTCCCATCTGACTACAACTTGGACGTCTTCAAGTCAAACATAAAAAAATTCCTGATAGATATCCCCCTTAAATAAGACACATTATCAAATCTCCATTACTAACAATTACTACGATACATCCCAGTGATTACTGTACACGCAATAACCCTTATCTCCGAGTGGCTTCTGGGCCTTGATAAGTGGTGACTACCTTGTAAAAATATCGATTTGGTAATCGAGAAAACATTGCCTTTTTTATATTAAGATGCGAAAAAAACTGTAACACAATATTTCATTAAGCAACGATAACAATCTTAGATGTCAATATATTAAAAGAAATTTTCCAAGTAAAAATCTTTTTTCCTTTAAAGCTTTATGCCACCTGAAATACAAAAATAGTCAAATTACTACGAAACAAATCTCAAATCTATAACCTGGCAAGGTGCCGACTAAAATTTAAATGTGTCTTCAGGATTTTGTTTATGTTGGACTTGAAGACATCCAGGTTGTAGTCAGGTGGGAAACGGACAAACGGAATAGAGTACTACAGGCGTGCACTTTTAAGAAAGTAGCTTTGTTCATGGAATCTACATTTGGTTTTGGCACAGATAAAGAGTGGGGAAAATTTTTGACAGTGGTTTCAGCTAGACAGGTGTTTATCGTGAAAGATTGGCGATAGGGGACCAGAAACTGGAGCACAGACGAACATTTACCATGGAAGTAACTATAAAACTAAAACAGGCTCGCCACGTCTCTCCTTTGGGAAAGAGGTTACAAGGAAGAGAAAAGGACATCCCCCACTAAGCCTATTTTGTACTGTCAAGGCAGAATAAGCTGTTTTAGCAACTCCAGTCCAGATGTGGCCACAGGACTCCATGCTTGAACGTACTTAGCTTTTATATAGATAGAGAATCGCAGCAGCAGTGAGATATCTTATGGAGCGGTAGACGGATCCTACCATTTTCCAACGACCGTCGCAACTGATTTGATGTACGTGTTCCATTTCAGGTCTAGAGTAAAGGTCATGCCGAGGAGGTTATCAAATTTCAATTGATGCCAGATGGGGATCATAGCGTTAATGATAAAAGTTTGTCTTTGCAGAGATTTTTCCATGTTCTGGCATTTTAGCCGTGTTTTACTTACATTGAGATATAGTCATTACTCTTTTTTGTTTAAAATTGTTCAATTATTTTGTTCTAGCTGAGGATGGTGCATGCTACTGGATGATTTAAATTTACCTGCTTTGTCATACATTCCAACCGAGATACGTAAAGGTTATGTTCATTCTTTTAATTGCAATTGTTCGAATTTCTCTTTAAATTCACCAATTTTTTAAATTCTTACATTTAAATGTCTTTGCATTTTCCTCAGTGTAAATTCTAAACTTTATTACAAGAATAAAGATTCGTCTATTTTTATATATTTTCTATAACAACACTTTATACCTGCTGTTTTGTATAGCAGCTTCTTCTGATGTACTATATTCTCTTCTTCTACTTAGAACGATCAATTGACATGGTTTGAATGAAAATGTTTTTATTAATAGAGTATATTTCTTATAGGAATCACTAAAATTAAGATTTTAGAATAAAACTAGTCATATATATGAATAACATTATCGTCTTTAATTGATTGTGACTAATTATTTCTCAATGATTTATGAGTCCATTTGGTAAAATGTTTATATCTTTTGAAGACTTTATAGTTTTAAACCAATTTTTGCTTCTTCTTATATTCTCTTTTCCTACTTACTTGACTTGAATTACTTGGTTTGAATGAAAATGAATTTTTATTAATTTTAGAATAAGAATATTCACATGTTTTACATTAATATGGTTAACAACAATTTATACCTGCCGTTTTGTATAACAGTTTCTTCTTCTGATGTACTATATTCTCTTCTTCTGCTTTGAACGATCAATTGACATGGGTTGAATGAAAATGTTTTTATTAATAGAGTATATTTCTAATATATATCACGAAAATAAAGGTTTTAGAATAAGAATAATCACATATTGTACATTATTATGGCTTTATCAGTGATTTTTCCTGGGTTTGACTAAACTTGATTTGTTATGCACTTGACAAGATTATGGCCTTTCCTTTTTTTTTATTTTACTTTTGTTAGTTTGAAGAGATCCTGGGGCTTACACTTGATTCTATTAGAGTTTAAATTTAAATCTGAGGGCTCTTTTAAGAATAGATAGTGTTCCCTTTATGGCTGCTATCTGTATTTCCTTACAGCTTAATTTTCCAGGGATTGTTTCCAAGTATTTTTGAAGGTTCTTTTTTATTAGGCCAGTTACTGCCGTCACAACTGGTATAATGTTTATTTCTTTCAGAGACAATTTTGTTTTAGATCATTTTTTAGGTCCTGATATTTTGTTACCTTTTCCGGTTCTGCTCTATTAAGACCAAATTCGTTTGGAACTGTGACGTCGATAATGAGTCCAGTTCTTTCGGGCTTGTCCCATATTATTATATCTGGCCTTTTATGTATTGTGTCTCTTTTCCATTTCGATGTTTATTTGACTTGAATTACTTGGTTTGAATGAAAATAAACTATATTTCTCATGGCACAAAAATTAAGGTTTTAGAATAAGATTATTCACATGATATGGGTTTCCCAGTGATTTCTCATGGGTTTGACTAAACTTGATTTGTCATGCAGTTAACAAGATTGTGGCTTTTCCTTTTTGTTTTATTTTACTTCAGTCGAAGTTCTCAGAAATCAACCTGGGGCTAACACTTGAACTCTATCTGAGATACATAGATATTCGAATGTTCCATTTAAGTTCTTTATCTCTCAAACACTGCGTTAGTAAAGAAGTTGAGAACATAATTTTCCTCTCCCCAATTAATAATTTCCATACGGTGTAGTATATCTTTCATTTTGGTCTCTGGGTCTTACTGGATTCCAGAACAAGAATATATCTAGTCTGGTGGAGTATCCAGCTTCGTGCACTTACTCGAGGTAACATGCATGGGGAAGTGCACCATTCCTCGTCAAAGCTAATGTGGGTTAGCCATAGTGAGGAGATCTTATTTGGGCAGTGAATACTATGTGATTTTTAATATTTGGTCAGGGTTTACTTCTATTGAACAAGTATCTTCATACCAGGTTGTTCTAATAAACCTTTTACAGAGAGACCTGAGACACTCGAGGACATATGTGTAATTAAATTTGATTTTGAAGGGGAAGAAAATCCACACATTTCACAAGAATATGGCCGTTCCCTCATTTTTTTTATTTAACTTCAGTAAGTTTTAAGATATAAAGGGGCTCCTTTCTGGAGCTAACACTTGATTCTGTTATGATTCAAATTTATATCCGAGGGCTCTTTTAAAAATAGATGCTGTTCCATTTATGACTGCTATTTGGATCTCATTACGGCTTGGTCTTCCAGGGA
>NC_136527.1:159346765-159409265 GCF_053919585.1 Euprymna scolopes | reverse complement strand
GAGTCAATTCACGAATAATATCATGGTTATAATTAACGAGTTTTTGATTAATAGCTGACTTTATGATGCAAGTATCTTCGTTGCAGGTCCCATCAACCCCCTATAAAGAGAGACTGGATGCCAAATAAGCATTTCAGTTATTTCCGGTGAGCATTTTTTTTCAGAATAAATTTTTATGTTTCAGTAAATATGATGTATAAAAACAATAAGAGACGCGTTGTTTACAAGTTTACTACGTGTCAGTTCTGAAATGTGTAGAAAGATTTTCTTTACGAGAATTTTAATATTAATATTGTTCACATGAATATGGTTTTCACATTTTATGGTGTCTCATATGTAGTGTTAGATGTTGTTTAATAAAACATGAAAATACACATTTTTCACAAGAATATGGGTTTCCCCTTACGTGAAATCTCATGTGGTACGTTAGATGTTGTTTCTGTGTATATGAATAATCACATAGTTCACAAGAATATGATTTTACTCGAGAGTGAGTTCTTCTGTGTCTCTTTAGGTCTGATTTATTTGAAGTTGAAAATTGACATTCTTTACAAGAATATGGCTTATCTCGAGTTTCAGTACTCGTATGCATCGTTAGATTTTGTTCCTCAGAACGTGAATATTGAAATTGTCCAGGAGAATATGGATCTTCTCCAGTATGCGTACTCATATGCATCGCTAGATTTGTTTCCTCAGAACGTGAACATTGAAATTGTCCAGAAGAATATGGCATTTTTCCTGTGTGAGTACTCACATGAATCGCTAGAGTTGGTTCCGCAGAACGTGAATATTGACATTGTTCACGAGAATGTGAATTTTCCCCAGTGTGAGTACTTATATGCATCGCTAGATTTGGTTCTTCAGAACGTGAATATTGACATTGTCCAGGATTATATGGCATTTCTCCAGTGTGAGTACTTACATGGATCGCTAGATTTGGTTCCTCAGAACGTGAATAATGTAATTGTCCAGGAGAATATGGCATTTCTCCAGTGTGAGTACTCATATACATCGCTAGATTTGTTTCCTCAGAACGTGAATATTGAAATTGTCCACGAGAATATGGCATTTCTCCTGTGTGAGTACTCATATGCATCTGTAGATTTGGTTCTTCAGAACGTGAATATTGACATTGTTCACGAGAATATTGATTATCCACAGTGTGAGTACTCATTTCTTTTCTCCAGTGTAAGTACTCACATTCATTAGTAGATTATTGATGTTGTTCACGAGAATATAGCTTTTCCCCAGTGTGAGTACTCAGATGCATCGCTAGATTTGGTTTATCAGAACAATAAATTTCGCACCAATCCTCAGTGTGGTTTATCATATACCGTATCCGTGAATTTTTCAGTAATTATTATTTTGAGAAACAAGAAGAACAATATTTTTATGACAAATATTTCGATTCTCTTCTGACAAATATAATACAGTTTTGCCACAGATGACAGTTTATATCTTCAAACACGAATATGATTTTCTCTGTAGGAAATATTAAGGAAAATATAGACTCGTTCAGATTCAACACAAGCTTTCAAGCAGGAACATCTGCAAAGAAAAATAAATGAAATTTATTTTATTATTTATTTCAAATTATTTGTATTAAAATATTTTTAATTTTCATCCTTATGGAAGTCTGATTGTTTAAGAAAACTTATTTAGCGATTTGGCTTTTATATTAATACAATCATAACTACGATTAATGTCTTTTATATTGATACAATCATTACTGTGATGAATATCTTATATTGATACAATCATCACTATGATGAATATGTTTTATATTAATACAATCATAACTGTTTTATATTGATACAATCATAACTGTTTTATATTGATACAATCATAACTATATGTTTTATATTGATACAATCATAACTATGATGAATATCTTTTATCTTGATACAATCATAACTATAATGAATATCTTTTATATTGATACAATCATAACTGTGATGAATATCTTTTATCTTGATACAATCATAACTATGATTAATATCTTGTATCTTGATACTATCATAACTATGATGAATATCTTGTATCTTGATACTATCATAACTATGATGAATATCTTGTATCTTGATACAATCATAACTATGATGAATATCTTGTATCTTTATACAATCATAACTATGATTAATATCTTTTATATTGATACAATCATAACTATGATTACTATCTTTTATATTGATACAATCATAACTATGATGAATGTCTTTTATATTGATACAATCAGGACTACGGTTAATATCTTTTATAATGATACAATAATAACTACGATTAATATCTTTTATAATGATACAATAATAACTACGATTAATATCTTTTATAATGATGCAATAATAACTAAGATGAATATCTTTTATATTCATACAATCATAACTATGATAAATATATTTTATATTAATACAATCATAACGATGGATAATATATTTTATATTGATACAATCATAACGACGATGAATATATTTTATATTAATACAATCATAACGATGGATAATATATTTTATATTGATACAATCATAACGACGGAAAATATATTTTCTATTCATACAATCACAACTATGATGATATATTTTATTTTAATACAATCATAACGACAGTGAATATATTTTATTTTGATACAATCATAACTATGAATAATATGTTTTATATTAATACAATCATAACGACGGTGAATATATTTTATATTGATACAATCATAACAGTGCATGTTCCCTGTAAATTTTAGGCCGAGGAATTTAAAGGAAGTACTTTAGGGTAATGCTTTTTAACGTTGCTATTGGCGAAAACAAGCTTAGTCTCGACAGCATTGAATATGACCATCCATTTTTATCCCCAGTCCACAACACATTGGAGGTCATCCTCTAGTATTTCTGCCATTTCCCTATATACGTGTTCATTTGTTTTCCCTCGTTCATATTATAGAGTCTGGTGTCATCAGCAAATATACCTATCCCCGACACAATTTTTATCAGGGAGGTAATATATAAATATCAAGAATAATAAAAATCCAAGCATTGACCACTGAGGTACTTTTGAATTTATATCATATTTTTTAGATGTACGACCATAGAAGCCAACTTGGATTTTACACTAACGAAGTATATTGATACAATCATAAGTATGATGGATAACTTTTATATTGATAAAATATAAAACTATTTTCGACATCTTATGTTGAAACAATCATGACTATGATGAATATATTTTCTATTGATACAATCATAACTATGATGGATATCTTTTATATTGATACAATCATAACTATGATGAATATCTTTTATACTGATACACTCGTAACTATGATGGATATATTTTATATTGATACAATCATAACTATGATGGACACCGTTTATAGTGATACAATAATTACTATGATGTATAGCGTTTATATTGATACAATCATAACTATGATGAATATCTTTTATACTGATACACTCATAACTGTGATGGATATCTTTTATTTTGATACAATCATAACTATGATGGACACCGTTTATATGGATACAATAATTACTATGATGTATAGCTTTTATATTGATACAATCATAACTATGATGAATATATTTTATATTGATACACTCATTACTGTGATGAATATCTTTTATATCGATACAATTATAACTATGATTAATATCTTTTATAGTGATACAATCATAACTTTGATGATTATCTTTTATAATGACACAATCATAACTGTGATGGATAACTTTTATAATGATACAGTCATAACTATGATGAATATATTTTATACTTATACGGTAATAGCTACGATGAATATCTCTTATAATGATACAATAATAACTACGATGGATACGGTTTATATTGATACAATAATAACTATGATGAATATCTTTTATATTGATACAATCATAACTATGATGAATATCTTTTATATTGATACAATCATAACTATGATGAATATATTTTATATTGATACAATCATAACTATGATGAATATCTTTTATATTTATACAATCATCACTATGATGAATATCTTTTATATTGATACAATCATAACTACGATGAATATATTTTATATTAATACAATCATAACGACGGTGAATATCTTTTATATTAATACAATCATAACGACGGTGAATATATTTTATATTAATACAATCATAACGACGGTGAATGTCTTTTATATTAATACAATCATAACGACGGTGAATATCTTTTATATTAATACAATCATAACGACGGTTAATATCTTTTATATTAATACAATTATAACGATGGTGAATATCTTTAATATTAATACAATCATAACGACGGTGAATATCTTTAATATTAATACAATCATAACGACGGTTAATATCTTTTATATTTATACAATCATAACGATGGTGAATATCTTTAATATTAATACAATCATACCGACGGTGAATATCTTTCATATTAATATAATCATAACGACGATGAATATCTTTTATATTAATACAATCTTAACGACGGTGAATATCTTTTATATTGATAAAATCATAACTATGAGTAATATATTTTATATTAATACAATCATAACGACGGTAAATATATTTTATAGTGATACAATCCTTACGACAGTGAATATCTTTTATATTAATACAATCATAACTATGATGAATATCTTTTTATATTGATACAATCATAACGACGTAGAATATCTTTTATATATATGGTTATTCAATTTTCACCCCAAACAATGCACAGTTCCCCTTTTTAGTAGGGAGTACTATCGGGAACATCATTAAACAACTTTTCGAAAGAGAGAGGGATGCAACATTTCGTCGATGGGACATAAGCTTAAGGTTAGATGACAATTCAGAACCTATCAGGTTGGCAACTCTCTTTTGAACCCTGTCAAGAGGTTAGAGACAAGTATCAGATGCAACAGCCCAACTGTGAGAACAGTACTCCACACATGGACGAATGGTGGTCTCAAAGAGGTCTAGGATACTTTCAAGCGTTAGAAATTTTCTAGCACGGTACAGCAAGCTCACAGTGTATCTATTCCAGTGCATGTTCCCTGTAAATTTTGGGCCGAGGAATTTAAAGGAAGTACTTTAGGGTAATGCTTTTTAACGTTGCTATTGGCGAAAACAAGCTTAGTCTCGACAGCATTGAATATGACCATCCATTTTTATCCCCAGTCCACAACACATTGGAGGTCATACTCTTGTATTTCTGCCATTTCCTTAGATACGTGTTCATTTGTTTTCCCTCGTTCAGTTTATAGAGTCTGGTGTCATCAGCAAATATACCAATCCCCGACACAATTTTTATCAGGGAGGTAATATATAAATATCAAGTATAATAAAGATCCAAGCATTGATCACTGTTTAGATGTACGACAATCAAAGCCAACTTGGATTTTTCTCTTAAGGATTATATTGATACAATCATAAGAAGGATGAATAACTTTTATATTGATAAAATACAATACTATAATGAATGTCTTAGGTTGAAACAATCACGACTATCATTAATATATTTTCTATTGATACAATCATAACTTTGATGGATATCTTTTATATTGATACAATCATAACTATGATGAATACTGTTCATATGGATACAATAATAACAATGATAGATAGCTTTTGTATTGATACAATCATAACTATGAGGAATATCTTTTATCTTGATACAATCATCACTGTGATGAATATCTTTTATATTGATACACTCATAACTATGACACTAAACTTTTATATTGATACAATCATAACTATGATGACTATCTTTTATATTGACACAATCATAACTGTGATGAATATCATTTATATTGATACAATCATAACTATGATAAATATCTTTTATATTGATACAATCATAACTATGATGAATATCTTTTATATTGATATAGTCATAATTATGATAAATATCTTTTATATTGATAAAGTCATAATTATGATGAATATCGTTTATATTGATACAATCATAACTGTGATGAATATCTTTTATATTGATACAATCAAAACTATGATGAATATCTTTTATATTGATACAATCATAACTATGAGGCATATCTTTTATCTTGATACAATCATAACTATGAGGCATATCTTTTATCTTGATACAATCATAACTATGCTGAATATATTTATCTTGATACAATCATAACTATGATGAATATCTTTTATCTTGATACAATAATAACTATGATGAATATCTTTTATCTTGATACAATCATAACTATGATGAATATCTTTTATCTTGATACAATCATAACTATGATGAATATTTTTTATATTGATACAATCATGACTACGATGAGTATCTTTTATTGATACAATCATAACTATGATGAATATCTTTTATATTGGTACAATCATGACTATGATGAATATCTTTTATATTGATACAATCATAACTATGATGGATATCTTTTATAATGATACAATAATAACTTTGATGAACATATTTTATATTGATACAATAATAACATTGATGAATATCTTTTATATTGATACAATAATACATATGATGAATATCGTTTATAATGATAAAATAATAACTATGATTAATATCTTTTATATTTATACAATCATGACTATGAGGAATATCTTTTATATTGATACAATTAAAACTATAATGATTATCTTTTATATTAATACAATACAAACTATGATGAATACCTTTTATATTGATACAATCATAACTATGAGGAATATCTTTTATATTGATACAATCATAACTATGATAAATATCGTTTATATTGAGACAATTATAACTATGATGAATATCTTTTATATTAATAAAATCATAACCATGATGAATATCTTTTATATCGATACAATCATTACTGTGATGAATATCTTTTATATCGATACAATTATAACTATGATGAATATCTTTTATATTGATACAATTATACCTATGATGAATATCTTTTATATTGATATAATCATAACTATGATGAATATCTTTTATATAAATAACATCATAACTATGATGAATATCTTTTATATTGATACAATCATAACTATGATGAATATCTTTTATAGTGATACAATAATGGCTACGATTAATATATTTTATGTTGATACAATCATAACTACGATGAATATATTTTATATTAATACAATCATAACGACGGTGAATATCTTTTATATTAATACAATCATAACGACGGTGAATATATTTTATATTAATACAATCATAACGACGGTGAATGTCTTTTATATTAATACAATCATAACGACGGTGAATATCTTTTATATTAATACAATCATAACGATGGTGAATATCTTTAATATTAATACAATCATAACGACGGTGAATACCTTTTATATTAATACAATCATAACGATGATGAATATCTTTAATATTAATACAATCATAACGAGGGTGAATATCTTTTATAGTAATACAATCATAACGACGGTGAATATCTTTAATATTAATACAATCATAACGACGGTTAATATCTTTTATATTAATACAATTATAACGATGGTGAATATCTTTAATATTAATACAATCATAACGACGGTGAATATCTTTCATATTAATATAATCATAACGACGATGAATATCTTTTATATTAATACAATCATAACGACGGTGAATATCTTTTATATTGATAAAATCATAACTATGAGTAATATAATTTATATTAATACAATCATAACGACGGTAAATATATTTTATAGTGATACAATCCTTACGACAGTGAATATCTTTTATATTAATACAATCATAACTATGATGAATATCTTTTATATTGATACAATCATAACGACGTAGAATATCTTTTATATATATGGTTATTCAATTTTCACCCCAAACAATGCACAGTTCCCCTTTTTAGTAGGGAGTACTATCGGGAACATCATTAAACAACTTTTCGAAAGAGAGAGGGATGCAACATTTCGTCGATGGGACATAAGCTTAAGGTTAGATGACAATTCAGAATCTATCAGGTTGGCAACTCTCTTTTGAACCCTGTCAAGAGGTTAGAGACAAGTATCAGATGCAACAGCCCAACTGTGAGAACAGTACTCCACACATGGACGAATGGTGGTCTCAAAGAGGTCTAGGATACTTTCAAGCGTTAGAAATTTTCTAGCACGTTACAGCAAGCTCACAGTGTATCTATTCCAGTGCATGTTCCCTGTAAATTTTGGGCCGAGGAATTTAAAGGAAGTACTTTAGGGTAATGCTTTTTAACGTTGCTATTGGCGAAAACAAGCTTAGTCTCGACAGCATTGAATATGACCATCCATTTTTATCCCCAGTCCACAACACATTGGAGGTCATACTCCTGTATTTCTGCCATTTCCTTAGATACGTGTTCATTTGTTTTCCCTCGTTCAGTTTATAGAGTCTGGTGTCATCAGCAAATATACCAATCCCCGACACAATTTTTATCAGGGAGGTAATATATAAATATCAAGAATAATAAAGATCCAAGCATTGACCACTGTTTAGATGTACGACAATCAAAGCCAACTTGGATTTTTATCTTTAGGATTATATTGATACAATCATAAGAAGGACGAATAACTTTTATATTGATAAAATACAATACTATAATGAATGTCTTAGGTTGAAACAATCACGACTATGATTAATATATTTTCTATTGATACAATCATAACTTTGATGGATATCTTTTATATTGATACAATCATAACTATGATGGATACTGTTCATACGGATACAATAATAACTATGATAGATAGCTTTTGTATTGATACAATCATAACTATGATGAATATCTTTTATCTTGATACAATCATCACTGTGATGAATATCTTTTATATTGATACACTCATAACTATGACCCAAAACTTTTATATTGATACAATCATAACTATGATGACTATTTTTTATATTGACACAATCATAACTGTGATGAATATCATTTATATTGATACAATCATAACTATGATAAATATCTTTTATATTGATACAAGCATAACTATGATGAATATCTTTTATATTGATATAGTCATAATTATGATAAATATCTTTTATATTGATAAAGTCATAATTATGATGAATATCGTTTATATTGATACAATCATAACTGTGATGAATATCTTTTATATTGATACAATCAAAACTATGATGAATATCTTTTATATTGATACAATCATAACTATGAGGCATATCTTTTATCTTGATACAATCATAACTATGATGAATATATTTATCTTGATACAATCATAACTATGATGAATAACTTTTATCTTGATACAATCATAACTATGATGAATATCTTTTATATTGATACAATCATAACTATGATGAATATCTTTTATCTTGATACAATAATGACTATGATGAATATCTTTTGTATTGATACAATCATAACTATGATGAATATCTTTTATATTGATACAATCATAACTATGATGAATATCTTTTATATTGATACAATCATGACTATCATGAATATCTTTTATATTGATACAATCATGACTATGATGAATATCTTTTATCTTGATACAATCATGACTATGATGAATATCTTTACTATTGATACAATCAAAACTATGATGGATATCTTTTATAATGATACAATAATAACTTTGATGAACATATTTTATATTGATACAATAATAACATTGATGAATATCTTTTATATTGATACAATAATACCTATGATGAATATCGTTTATAATGATAAAATAATAACTATGATTAATATCTTTTATACTTATACAATCATGACTATGAGGAATATCTTTTATATTGATACAATTACAACTATAACGATTATCTTTTATATTAATACAATCAAAACTATGATGAATACCTTTTATATTGATACAATCATAACTATGATGAATATCTTTTATATTGATACACTCATAACTATGATAAAAATCGTTTATATTGAGACAATTACAACTATGATGAATATCTTTTATATTGATACAATTATAACTATGATGAATATCTTTTATATTGATACAATTATAACTATGATGAATATCTTTTATATTGATATAATCATAACTATGATGAATATCTTTGATATAGATAACATCATAACTATGATGAATATCTTTTATATTGATACAATCATTACAATGATGAATATCTTTTATATTGATACAATCATAACTATGATGAATATCTTTTATATTGATACAATCATAACTATATGAATATCGTTTATATTGATACAATCATAACTATGATGGATATCTTTTATATTGATAGAATCACAACTGTGATGATTATCTTTTATCTTGATACAATCATTACTATGTTGAATATCTTTTATATTGATACAATCATCACTGTGATGAATATCTTTTATATTGATACAATAATAACTATGATGAATATATTTTATATTAATACAATCAAAAGTATGATGAATATCTTTTATATTGATACAATCATAACTATGATGAATATCTTTTATATTGATACAATCATAACTATCTTTTATATAGATGCTATCATAACTATGATGAATATCTTTTATATTGGTACAATCATAACTATGATGAATATCTTTTATATTGATACAATTATAACTATGATTAATATCTTTTATATTTATAACATCATCACTATAATGAATATCTTTTATATTGATACAATCATCACTTTAATGAATATCTTTCATATTGATACAATAATCACTATGATGAATATCTTCTATTGATATAGTCATAACTATGATGAATATCTTTTATAATGATACAATCAACACTGTGATGAATATACTGTATATTGATACAATCATCACTATTATAAATATCTTTTATATTGATAAAATCATAACTATGATGAATACCTTTTATATTGATATAGTCATTATTATGATGAATATCTTTTATATTGATACAATCATTACTATGATGACTGTATTTTATATTGATACAATCATAACTGTGATGAATATCTTTTATATTGGTACAATCATAGCTATGATGAATATCTTTTATATTGATACAATTATAATTATGATAAATATCTTTTATAATGATACAATAATAACTATGATGAATATCTTTTATATTGATACAATCGAAACAATGATGAATATATTTTATATTGATACAATCATAACTATAATGAATATCTTTTTTATTGATACAATCATAACTATGAAGAATATCTTTTTTTAGATACAATCATAACTATAAGGAAAATCTTTTATATTGATAAAATCACCTCTATTATGAATATCTTATATTGATATAGTCATAAATGTGATGAATATCTTTTATGTTGATACAATCATAACTATGGTGAAATCTTTTATATTGATACAATCATCACTATAATGAATATATTTTATATTGATACAATCATCACTATGAGTAATATCTTTTATATTGATACACTCATCACTATTATGAATATCTGTTATATTGATAAAATCATAACTATGATGAATATCTTTTATATTGATACAATCATAACTTTTTTTAATATCTTTTATATTGATACAATCATCACTATGATGAATATCTTCTATTGATAAAGTCATAACTGTGATGAATATCTTTTATAATGATACAATCATCACTTTGATTAATATCTTTTGTATTGATACTATAATCACTATGATTAATATATTTTATATATATATAGTCATAATTATGATGAATATCTTTTTTATTGATACACTCATAACTATGATGACTATATTTTATATTGATTACATCATAACTGTGATGAATATCTTTTATATTGGTACAATCATAGCTATGATGAATATCTTTTATATTGATACAATCATACTATGATGGATATTTTTTTATATTAATACAGTCATAACTATGATTAATATCTTTTATATTGATACAATTATCACTGTGATGAATGCCTTTATATTGATATAGTAATATCGATGATGCATATCATTTATATAAATACAATAATAACTTTGATGAATATCTTTTATATTGATACAAAAATATCTATGAGTAATATCTTTTATATTGATACAATAATAACTATAAGGAATATCTTTTATATTGATACAATCATCACTATGATGAATATCTTCTATTGATATAGTCACACCTATGATGAATATCTTTTGTATTGATACAATCATCACTGTGATAAATCACTGTTTTATTGATACAATCATCACTATTATGAATATCTTTTATATTAATAAAATCATAACTATGAGGAATACCTTTTATATTGATACAATCATAACTATGATGCATACCTTTATATTGATACAATCATAACTATGATGAATATCTTTTATAATTATACAAAAATTACTTTGAGCAATATCTTTTATATTGATACAATCATAACTGTGGTGAATATCTGTTATATTGATACAATCATAACTATGATGAATACCTTTTATATTTATACAATCATCACTACAATGAATATCTTTTATATTGGTACAATCGTCACTATGATTAATATCTTCTATTGATATAGTCATAACTATGATGAATATCTTTTATGTTGATACAATCATCACTGTGATGAATATCTTTTATAGTGATATAATCATCACTGTGATGAATATATTTAATATAGATACAATCATAACTATGATTAGTATCTTTTATACTGATACAATCATTACTATGATGAATATCTTTTATATTGGTACAATAATAACTATGATGAATATCTTTTTTATTGATACAATCATTACTATATGAATATCTTTTATATTGATACAATCATAACTATGATGAATATCTTTTATCTTGATACAATCATAACTATGATAAATATCGTTTGTATTGATACAATCATAACTATGATGAATATCTTTTATCTTGATACAATCATAACTATGATTAATATCTATTATATTGATACAATCATAACTATGATGACTATCTTTTATCTTAATACAATCATTACTTTGATGAATATCTTGTATATTCATACAATCATTACTATGATGAATATCTTTTATATTGATACCATAATCACTATGATTAATATCTTTTATATTGATACAATCAAAACTATGATGAATATCTTTTATCTTGATACAATCATAAGTATGATTAATATCTTTTGTATTGATACAATCATAACTATGATGTATATCTTTTATCTTGATACAATCATAACTATGATGAATATTTGTTATCTTTATACAATCATAACTATGATGAATATGTTTTATCTTGATACAATCAAAACTGTGATGAATATCTTTTATCTTGATACAATCATAACTATTATGCATATCTTTTGTATTGATACAATCATCACTTTGATGAATATCTTATATTTATATAGACAAAACTATGATGAATATCTTTTATATTGATACACTCAAACTATGATGAATATCTTTTATAATGATGGAATAATAACTATGATGAATATCTGTTATAATGAGACAATAATAACTATGAGGAATGTCTTTTATATTGATACAATCGTTACTATTAGGAATGTCCTTTTTATTGATACAATTATAACTATATGGAATATGTTTTATATTGATACAATCAAAACTATAATGATTATCTTTTATATTGATTCAATCAAAACTATGATGAATATCTTTTATATTGATACAATCATAATTATGACGAATATCTCTTATATTGATACAATCATCATTATGATGAATATCTTTTATATTGATACAATCATCACTATTATGAATATCTTTAATATTGAAGGAATCATAACTATGACGAATATCTTATATATGGATACAATCATAACTATGATGAATATATTTTATATTTATACAATCATAAGTATGATGAATATCTTTTATATGGATACAATCACAACTATGATGAATATTTTTCATATTGATACAATCATAACTTTGATGAATATCTTTTATATTGATACAATCATAACTGTGATGAATATCTTTTATATTTATACAATAGTCACTATAATGAATATCTTTTATATTTATACAATAATCACTATAATGAATATCTTTTAAATTGATACAATCACTACTCATATGAATATCTTTCATATTGATACAATCATAACTATGATGAATAACTTCTATGAATATAATCATAACTATGAGTAATATCTGTTTTATTGATACAATCATCACTGTGATGATTGTATTTTATATTGATGCAATCATCACTATTATGAATATCTTTAAATTGATACAATCATCACTATGTAGATATAGTCATATTTATGATGAATATCTTTTATATTGATACAATCACAACTATGATGACTATCTTTTATATTGATACAATCATAACTATGATGACTATCTTTTATATTGATACAATCATAACTATGATGAATATCTGTTATATTTGTACAATCATAGCTATGAGGAATATATTTTTTCTTGATACAATCATAACTATGATGAATATCTTTCCTATTGATACAATCATACTATAATGGATATTTTTTATATTAATACAGTCATACCAATTATGAATATTTTTCATATTGATACAATATTCACTGTGATTAATACCTTTATATTGATATGGTCAGAACGATGATGCATATCTTTTATATTGATAAAATAATAACTTTGATGAATATCTTTTATATTGATACAATCAAAATTATGATGAATATTATGTATATTGATACAATCATCACTATAACGAATATCTGTTTTATTGATACCATCATAACTATGATGAATATCTTTTATATTGATACAATCATAACTATGAGAAATATATTTTCTTGATACAATCATCACTATGATGAATATCTTATATTGATACACTCATAACTATGATGAATATCTTTTATATTGTTACAATCATAACTATGATGAATATCTTTTATATAGATACAATCATAACTATGATGAATATCTGTTATATTGATACAATCATAACTATTGTGAATATCTTTTATATTGATACAATCATAACCATGATGAATACCTTTTATATTGATACAATCATAACTATGATGAATATCTTTTATATTTATACAGTCATAACTATAATGAATACCTTTTATATTGATACAATCATCACTTTAATGAATATCTTTTATATTGATTCAATGATCACTATGATGAATGTCTTCTATTGATACAGTCACACCTATTATGAATATCTTTTGTACTGATACAATCATCACTGTGATAGATCACTTATATAGAGATACAATCATCACTATTATGAATATCTTTTATATTGATAAAATCATAACTATGATGAATATCTTTTATATTCATATAGTCATAATTATGATTAATACCTTTTATATTGATACAATCATAACTATGATGCATACCTTTATATTAGTACAATCATAACTATGATGAATATCTTTTATAATTATACAATAATAACTTTGATGAATATCTTCTATAATGATACAATAATAACTTTGATAATTATCTTTTATATTGATATAATAATAACTATGATTTATATCGTTTATAATGATAAAATAATAACTATGATTAATATCTTTTATATTGATACAATCATAACTCTAAGGAATATCTTTTATATTTATACAACCAAACTCTAATGATTATCTTTAATATTGATACAATCATAACTATGACGAATATCTGTTATATTGATACAATCATAACTATGATAGAATATCTTTTATATTCATACAATAATAACTTTGATGAATATCTTTTATATTTATACAATCATCACTACAATGAATATCTTCTATATTGATACAATCATCACTTTAATGAATATCTTTTATATTGATACAATCATAGCTATGATCAATATCTTTTATATTTATACAATCATCACTATGATAAATATCTCCTATTGATATAGTCATAACTATGATGAATATCTTTTATATTGATACAATCATCACTTTGATGAATATATTTTATATCGATACAATCATTACTATGATTAATATATTTTATATTGATACCATCATAACTGTGATGAATATCTTTTTTATTGATACAATCATCACTATGATGAATATATTTTATATTGATACAATCATCACTATAATGAATATCTTTTATATTGATACAATCATCACTATGATGAATATATTCTTTTGATATAGTCATAACTGCGATGAGTATCTTTTATATTGATACAATCATCCATGTGATTAATATCGTTTGTATTGATACAATCATCACTATGATTAATATCTTTCATATAGATAAAGTAATAATTATGATGAATATCTTTATATACGTACAATCATAGCTAAGATGAATCATACTACGATGGATATTTTTTATTAATACAGTAATAACTATGATGAATATCTTTTATATTGATATAGTCATAACGATGATGCATATCTTTTATATTGATTCAATATAAACTGTGATGAATATCTTTTATATTGATTCAATAATAACTATGATGAATATCTTTTATATTGATACAACAATAACTATGATAAATATCTTTTATAATGATACAATAATAACTATAAGGAATATCTTTTATATTGATACAATCAAAACTATGATGAATATCTTTTATATTGATATAATCATCACTATAACGAATATCTTTTTTATTGATACAATCATAACTATGATTAATATCTGTTATATTGATACAATCAAAACTATTCGAAATATCTTTCATCTTGATACAATCATAACTATGATGAATATCTTATATTGATATAGTCCTAACTGTGATGAATATCTTTTATATTGATACAATCATAACTATGATGAATACATTTTATATTGAAACAATCATAACTATGATATCTTTATATTGATACAATCATAACTGTGAGTAATATCTTTTATATTGTTACAATCATAACTATGATTGATATCTTTTATATTGATACAATCATAACTATGATGAATATCTTTTATATAGATACAATCATGACTATAATTATGATTAATATCGTTTATATTGATACAATCATAACTATGATGATTATCTTTTATATTGATACAATAATTACTATGATTAATATCTTTAATATTTATGCCCTCATCACTATAATGAATATCTTTTATATTGATACAATTATCAGTTTAATGAATATCTTTTATATTGATAAAATCATCACTATTATGAATATCTTTTATATTTATAAAATCATAACTATGATTAATATCTTTTATATTTATAAAATCATAACTATGATGAATATCTTTTATATTGATATAGTCATAATTATGATGAATGCCTTTTATATGGATACAATCATTACTATGATGCATATCTTTTTATTGATACAATCATAACTATGATGAATATCTTTTATACTGACACAATAATAACTTTGATGAATATCTTTTATATTGATACAATAATAACTTTGATGAATATCTTTTATATTGATACAATAATAACTATGATGAATATCGTTTATAATGATAAAATAATAACTATGATTAATATTTTTATATTGATACAATCATAACTATGAGGAATATCTTTTATATTGATACAATCAAAACTATAATGATTATCTTTTATATTGATACAATCATAACTATGATGAATATCTGTTATATTGATACAATCATAACTATGATGAATATCTTTTACCTTGATACAATCATAACTATGATGAATATCTTTTATATTTATACAATCATCACTATAATAAATATCTTTTATATTGATACAATCATCACTTTAATTAATATCCTTTATATTGATACAATCATCACTATGATGAATATCTTCTATTGATATAGTCATAACTATGATGAATATCTTTTATATTGATACAATCATCAGTGTGATTAATATATTTTATATTGATACAATCATCACTATGATGAATATCATGTACATCGATACAATCATTACTATGATGAATATCTTTTATATTGATAAATCATTACTATGATACATATCTTATATATTGATACAATCATAACTATAATGAATATCTTTTATATTGATACAATCATAACTATGATGAATATCTTTTATCTTTATACAATCATAACTATGATGAATATATTTTATCTTGATACAATCATAACTGTATTGTATATCTTTAATCTTGATACGATCATAACTATGATGCATATCTTTTATATTGATACAATCATAACTTTGATGAATATCCTTTATATTGATACAATCATCACTTTGAGTAATATCTTCTATTTATATAGTTATAACTATGATGAATATCTTTTATATTGATACAATCATAACTATGATGGATATTTTTATATTGATACAATCATAACTATGATGAATATCTTTTATAATGATACAATAATACATCTGATGAATATCTTTTATAATGATACAATAATAACTATGAAGAATATCTTTTATATTGATACAATCATAACTATTAGGAATGTCTTTTATATTGATACAATCATAACTATGAGGAATATCTTTTATATTGATACAATCAAAACTATAATGATTATCTTTTATATTGATTCAATCATAACTATGATGAATATTTTTTTATTGATACAATCATAACTATGATTAATATCTTTTATATTGATACAACCATAACTATGGTGAATATCTTTTATATTGATACAATCATCACTCTGATTAATATATTTTATATTGATACAATCATCACTATGATGAATATCTTTTATATTGATACAATCATAACTATGATGAATATCTTTTATATTGATTCAATCATAACTATGATGAATATCTTTTATATTGATACAATCATAACTATGATGAATATCTTTTATATTGATACAACCATAACTATGATTAATATTTTTATATTGATACAATCATAACTATGATGAATATCTTTTATATTGATACAACCATAACTATGATGAATATCTTTTATATTGATACAATCATAACTATGATGAATATTTTTATATTGATACAATCATAACTATGATTAATATCTCCTTAATTTCGTCCAAATTGAAATATTTTAACATTTTAATAATATTCATGAGATATAAACGGATAATTCCACTGATTTATGGATTCTTTAGTAAAGGACAAGGAGTAAATCCTGACAAAACAAGATTGAATTATAATATTGTAACCTGTTATGCCAGGAAGGAACACGTAAAGGAAAAGCAGGGGAAAAAACAAATTAATGCAACAAGTATACTTATATACTTATCGTATATATGGTATGGTATACTTATCGATATAGAACGTCACTGACTAGGAATAATGAAAGCAGATTCAATATAAACCGAAAGTATTTCCAGTAAGTAATCTCGGCTGACATCGGAACGGAAAGTAACGATGTCGAAAAAGGTTTTTTTTTAATATGGTAATATTTTTAACTTTTTAATATTAAAAACACAGATTAGATACAGGTTAGATACAATCATTCTTGCAAAATATGAAAGCAAACGGATTTCTAGTTAGTAAAGACGAACATACCAGACGTTTCATTTATATATATATATATATATATATATATATATATATATATATATATATATATATATATACATATACATATATATATATATATACATATACATATATATATATATATATATACATATACATATATATATATAGATTTATCATTGTAAAATCAAGATTAAACATGGTTATGAAGAACATATGTATGTTGTGTAGTACGGGCTCATATTTAAGGATAATGAGGACATATATAACGATGATGAGAGAGACATACCAGTTCTTATATGCTTCTTGGGTCTGTTCATACATAACCGTTCTTATAGCACCGATATCAAATATGAAAGCAAACGAATTACTAGTTAGTAAAGACGGACATACCAGCCATTTAACATTGTAGAATCAAGATTAAACATGGTTATGAAGAACATATATCTATGTTGTGTGGTACGGGTTCATATTTAAAGATAACGGGGACATATATAACGATGATGAGGGAGACATACCAATTCTTATTTGCTCCTTGGGGTGTTCATATGTAACCGTTCTTATAACACGGATATTAGAATGATAATGACATTTATATATATATATATATATATATATATATATATATATATATATATATATATATATTGAATCATAACGATGACTGTGACAATTGCTGAGGGAAGACATTTATATATCAGACAGGGGATTGTTCTTCTTAACATATTTTGATGAGAGGGTGATAGAGTTCACAGCGGAGACATTTATAGACGTTGCTTGTGATGGAGGAGATTGGACACATAATCTTCGAAGGGTTTACAATGTTCATTATAAGATGATAAACACAATTACCTTTCGTTCATGATGATGCATGACACAAGACAACAGTTACAACATAATGATAACTTCTTTATTCATCTGAGCGGCCGATCGATGACGTCAGACATTCAACTGGTATGGCTACATTGGTCCTCTCCTCTCCCTTCGCCTCTAAGGGGCTCTAACTCATCAACTGACTACTTACTGCCGACTGACTGCCTAGCTGACTGACTCTCAACTCTGATCTCTCCCTCTGACTAACTAATTCTTATATCCTATACTGAGAAATCCCACTTTGTCTATGACGTCAAAAGTGTGTTTTCAAACGTCACTAATTATCACGTGGCTATGCATATGTTTGGCCAAACACAATTTTGGCAAACAAAAGAATCCTCAATTATACTCTAACCTATTTTTAACAATATATTTTTAATTTGCATTGTTCATTCTTTTACCTGACATTTTCAATATTACAAATTCTAAACGAATGGCCACTCAGTCTTTTTCCGATACAAACAATATTTAACTATTCTAATAATTCTAATAGAATTTAACAATAGATTAAATTTCTAACATTCCATTTCTTAACATTGCTTACAAGGTTCGATTCTAATTATCCTAATCTCATTTTTACTTATCTCATATTCCTCTTATTTTACATGGAAAGGATACAGTCCTTTCCATGTAACATATATATATATATATATATATATATATATATATATATATATATATATATATATTACAATAGAAAAATGTGAGCATGAAAAGATGGTTAAACTTAAATGTGGAAAAATAAAAGAATGATTATTAAAAATGGAAAAGGGACAAGATATTCTAGTAGAAATTATAATAAATTTATAGCTTCAAATATTGCAGCATTGCCAACTGATTATATAATGTTATAAATTTAGTTTTTTTTTAAATTAAGTATTTTATTATTGTAGTGAATTATGCAGTATGCAGACGGCGGCCATCTTTTTTGCGTTTCATTAAACTGGCGCCTGTTGGCGCTTCATGATCCTAAAAGTACCACAATTTTACTTCAATTCAAAAAATGTTTCGAAAAAACAATATCAAATGTTGCTCTAAATCAGAAAATAGTTTCATTTAAATTAGTAATTTGTTGTTGACCCTTCAATGTTGCTTTAATTCGAAAAAAATTAAATTAAATTATTTACTTGTTGTCGACCCTTTAACGTTGCTTTAATTCGAAAAATGTTTCAGTTAAATTTTTCATCTGTTCCGAAAAAAAACCCTCCCCCCCAAAAAGATTTTACTTTATAAAAATCCACTGTTGCTTTCATTACAATACTGTTTCATTAAAATTATATTTTCTTACGCAAACTTTTAAATGATTATTTAGCGCTTCTACACTATGAGGACAACATTTTCTAGTCGATAAATTCAGTTTCCAGATAAAAAAAACAATGGTTTCTACTGTTTTTTTGTCAGTTCTAATAAATTACAATGATGGCTTCCAAATTATTCAGTCGAAAATACTTGAATATTACTGCATTATTAAACAAAGCAACTTTAATTGTGTTAATAAGTGCAATAGTCCGACATCTTATTCAAATCAAAACGGAAAAATATCCCCCTTTTGAGCTCTCTTAAGTCTTACGACCGTTTTCATCCAAATGCATTTTCTATTTTTTTTATAAATAATATTCTACCTTATCGATTTTCGTAATTTTTAAATATAATCATTAGCAGTGTCCGATGAGGCCATTAAAAATGAGTGATGACAATCTGAATAATTAGACTCAATATCTTTCGAAGCTTTTTGTGCGTTTCATTAAACTACTTGAAAAATGTAATTTAAACCATAATTTCTTTAAATAAAAGGAACACATACCAAATTTTAAAATAATACAAGTTTCAATAGGTAAAAACCCGTTTCCTTTATATATATATATATATATATAAATCTTAGCTGAGAAAATTACTTATTTTCTTTGTAGTAGACATTTAAAAATGGAGAGTGTGAATTAAAAAAAAAGTTTTTCTAGAATATGATATTTAGTTGATGGAAGAGCATAAAATTTCACATTAAACTTGCAAATATCTTAAAAATTGAACCAATAGGAAAATTTCGATAGATTTTAAAATGAAAAAAAAAATTTAACTCGTAAAATTCAATTAATTTTATTACGTAGAAAAACATGGCTGCATGAGCGCGCGCATGCCATTTGTAAACACTTTTTAAAAAAAAAATTAATATTTCTATTATTTTTTCAAAAACTTTAATAGTTTATTTTTGAAGTATATTCCATAAAGAAATCAAACAAGCCACTTTACAAAAAGAAATTACGAGTTTTGTATATTTTATTCGCAGTTTTGTGTTAAGGGTGTCAAAAATTCACAAAACATGCTGGCACAACTATATAATCATCTTTAAAACGTCTATTAAATCTGAAATTCACATAGTGGCGATTTGGCAAGCTAGAACGAGAAGATGGCCGACATGCAAACATTTAATTGGGATAATCGCTTAGATCATGAAAACAAAACACCGATAGAAATTTATCCAATAAATATCACGGTGGTATTTATTGAATCAATTTCTTTCAGTATTTAGTTGTTTTGTGGAGTTTTAAGCCAGTAATGACACTTCAAATACGGCATGTTCTTGTTGATCATATTTTCTTTGTAACGCTGCAACTCGAGGCTACTTTTTTTTTTCAAAAGGAATCAAACTTTAAAATACATTAAAAGTACAAAACTTATCCCGATACGTAGAAGAGTTACTTATCTTGCCTTTGGTAATGTTTTTTTGTTATTTGTTTTTTTTTTATTAAAAAATCGTTTGATGGATTCTCTGCCTTTTTATGAACATTTTTTTTTCAGCTTAAACATTTATAAATATTTTTTGAACACTCCATAAGGTATATTTGTAAATGAATTGTATATATATATATATGAAGGCACCATAAAAATTCTGAGTATATTTCTTGGGTATTCCCCCCCCCCCCATCGTACGGATTACATGAACTCAAATTTCCTTCTATGCAGGCTGTGTGTAATGTTGAATGATCGGAATATTCAACATTTGATTTGTGGTTCACAACGTTGTGTTGCTGCTGCAGTAGAATTGCGTTAGACGATTGTTATAATCGATTATTATTTGATTTTGTGGCAGAAAAAAAAAACAGACTTTGTGGTACTTTTACAGTTTAGTCAGGACATTAAAAATGAAAATATCGAACAAAGTTTAATTTGTACGTATCTGTTATGGAATGAAGTGCTCAAAAAAAAAAATTCACTTAATTTCATCAAGTAGTTTTTATTTTAGAGCGAAAAAAACAATTTTCTAAGATACCGAGCAAAAGGTTCGATTTTTAGGAAGAAATGCTAGTTATTAAAGATAGGGAGGGAGTGTCGGCTCTTTACATGGAGTTATCTCCAGTGTCGTTTCTTAAATTCAAACAAAAATTTAAAACAAATCCAAGATGTTTGCCTTCAACGCGCTCTCATAAAAAAAAACGTGTTTTTGCGCTGTAAAAAAATAAATAAATAAATAAAATACTCGATCAAATTAAGTGATTTTTTTTGGGAGGTCTTCATGTGAAAACGGATACGTACAATATAACTTTTTTCGATATTTTCATTTTTTAATGTCTTCATTAAACTGTACAAGCACTGATTTTGTTACTAAAAAAAACAAAACAAAAAACAATTGTGTAATAATAATAAAAGGCAGAAGAAGAAAAATTAGTTGATTTTTTTACAGACTTATTGTTTAGATATTCAGATTAAATTACATTTTATGGTATCTGGTGTTTATTAAATTATACATGAAACTACAGAATAGTGTGTAAAGCCGCCGCTCCCTATGTTAACCATATGTTTCTAAATAACACAATTATTTTAGTACAGTCCGTATTTTGTATAATACTAAAAAGTTCAGTTGTAATGTAATTTGAGAAAGTAAAAAGGTTGTTAATATTTGTTCAATTTCGAATCAATTCATAACACAAACTGCTTTTTATTATCCGAATAAAACTGAAAATAAAGAAAATAATAATTTAACAGTAAATTTCTTTCTATAAATTCATGTCGACACCGGTTTAAAATAGCGAAGGTGTAAGAGGACGTCACAGTCGGCAGCCATTTTGAGTGAAATACAAGGGTTACCATTTAAATTCCTTTAAGCAAGGCTCATTTGGCAAAGAGGAAATCCAGATTTTTTTTAGGAATAAAATTACTGATTTTATTGTCCCAATAAAACTTAAAATAAAGAAAAGAATATTTTTAATAGTAAATTTCTTTTTATAAATTCATGTAGACATTTTGGAGGCACCGGTTTAAAATAGAAAACCTGCAAGTGGACTTCACTGTCGGCAGCCATTTTGAGTGGAAAACGACATATTTATCATTTAAACTTCTTTAGCATGTAAATTACTTTAAGCAAGACTGGATTTTTATAGGAATTACTTAAAGCAAGAGGGGATTTTTTATAGGAATAAAATAAAAATAATCTTATTTAATATGCATTAAATTATTAAAAGTTATGTAATAAAATAAAATACATTGAGTTTAAATACATTAAATTGTTAAAGTTAGGAAATAAAATAAAAATGCAATTGTTGGTACTAGTGCAGTGCACTTATTGATCCGTGCTGAAATAATAACGTTATTATGTAAAAAGCCATTCTTAACAAGGGGAGGGTGTTTTGTATATATACAATTGAATAAAAAAAAAACTTATCAATAAAACTTTAATTAAACTTGGAAATACGATTTAAAAAAATAGCGCGGATCAGTAAGTGCACGACCACCCAATTGTTTTTTATGCATTAAATTATTAAAGTTAGGAAATAAAATATCAAAAAATAAAAACTTACCTTTACTTATAGACAATTCAATACGAAAAAATGCCATGAAAATTCGATGATTTCTTTTTTGTTTCTCTTCAAAACTGTAAATTCGGCGGTTTCTTAGGATTTGTTTAGTAAATTAATACAAGTTCGATTCCGAGTATCAATTCATTAAGAAAAAAGCTTTTAAAAATGTTTAAATCAAAAACACGATTGAAACGTGGATTAAAAAAATGACTGAACGAATTTTGAAATATAAAATGAGATAAAAATATGAGATTAAAAAAGATTAAAGGATAAATATATATAAAATAAATAAAAAGGAAACGTAAATTCTTTAAAGTTCATTAATTACGTGTGAATAAACGTGTTCAAATGTTGTTGGCAACGTATTGCCCATTCATAAGACTACAATAATTAAAGGTTAAAAAACGAATAAAACTAAGATATCTTTGTTCTGTGTTAGTTATATGATAATGGTCAACAACAACACTGTCATGAAATTTGCATTTGCACTGCAAATCGGCACGACCGAAAGATGAGATAGGCAGGTACGATAGGCAATGTTATATTTATGTAAAAATATCACTCATAAATATAGTTGCTAGGTTTAATAAATGTTTGTAGCTAAATTTTTCAGGACAAAAAGGTCAAGTTAAAAACGTTTTAAAAATCAAGACATAAAAATGGTAAATTAAAAAGTGTTTTTATTAATCATACTAAATGAGATAGGCAAGTACGATTGACAATGTTCAATTTATGTAAAAATGACACCAGTAAATAGGATTGCTGGTATTTAGTAAATGTTTGTAGCTAATTTTTTCAGGAAAAAAGGCCAAGTTAAAAATGTTTAAAAGAAATAAAACCAGAAAAATGCTTAATTGCAAATTGTTTTTTTTTAATCATACTAACGTGTCCTGTCGTAAGATACGCTTTAATATATTTTAATTTATGCAAATTTCATATTCATTATTCTAACAGCGCCCTTTCTATAGTGATTATTATAGTATACCTAATCCATAGTACTGGCCCAGTATGCAGTACTGATTTCAAAAGATAAAAAATGACATGGGTGCCATCAGCTTGAATAGAAAGCAAAACATTTAACGGTCCAACTCCAGTCGATATCATTCAAACGATCGTCAAATGGATAAGAAATAGTTAAATATGAAACGACTTTAACGTTTAAATGTATATTTACGCATGCATAAAAATACAATTTAATTTTATTTATACATGCGAATTGTCAATAATTATTTTCAATAGAACACAATTAGAAATTATTTTTATCGACTAAATACCAAATTGAATTTGTTTCACAGGTTCAAATCCGCTATATAAAAATGTGAAGTGTGTATACCAAACATTGACAGAAGCGTTTTGTAGAGAACTTTCGCACACAGTCAGAAGATTGACGGGCTAAGCAGGATTATTATTATGATAATTATTGAATTCAAGAGATGATATCATTGATATTTGTAAAAATAGAAACATAATCTAATCAAGACGAAAGATATATTTAGGATAAAAATAAGTTGATGTTCTTACAACCAAGATTTTAGATCGTACGAATCTTTATTTGCAGTTTTTCAAAGGATTCGTCAAATCAGAATCAAACAGATAAGTTCTGTTTTTTTTTACACAATGATCACCACTTATCAAGGCCTGGAAGCCACTCAGGGATAAGGGTTATTGCAAGTACATTACGTTAGTGTGGAGATTTGATGAAGTGTTTACTTAAGGGGGTGGTTCATTAGGAATTTGTTAACGTTGGACTTGAAGACATCCAAGTTGTAATCCAGTGGGAACCAGGCAGACGTAACAGAGTTCCACAGGCGTGCAGTTCTAAGAAATAAGCTTTGTTCATGGAATCTGCGTTTTGATTTAGGCATAGATATAGAGTGGGAGACCAGAGATTGGAGTTCAGACGAGCACCTGCCATGGAAATAACGAGAAAACAAGGATAGGCTCGCAACGTCTCTTCTGTGGGAGAGAGGTTGCAGGGTAGAGAAAAGGGCATCCCCCACTAAGCCACGAAGTCTATTTTGTACTCGGTCAAGGCAGGATAGGCTGTTTTTTTAGCAGCTCCTGCCCAGATATGGCAACAGTATTCCATCCTTGGATTCATTGATAAATAATGTTAAAACTTCAGAGAATTTTTTTTATCTTTTTTGTTATATGTCGTGTTCATACTCTCATCACTAGACGATCAAATATATTCGACACGTAAGTAATTAATATTTAATGTCGTATATCTCCTTTACCAATAAATTTTTGATGTCTACCCATGTCCTCAGAGGAAGAAAAATAGCAAATATTATAAATGGTTTATACCTAATTTACTAAATGCAATAAACGTAGACAATTATTTAAAAAAACAGTTCTTAAAGTTTCCAAATCATAGAGTAAGGGAAATTATATATTGGTAGAAATGAAACGGATACTGAATTTCATATCCAAATTGTTTGTAAATCCCGAAGTGAGCGTCTTTGGTAAAAGGATTCCATGCATATCCTATTCTTCCACGGCACAAGGTAACAATCCGAAGTAGGCACAATTCTTTGGTTTCTCTTTTAGTTAGATGATGAATCCGGTAAATATTTCATCATATAAATTCGCTGAAGATGTTCTTTACATTATTTAAGATTTGATGGATCCTTTGAAAATCTGCAAATAAATTTGATTTGACGGATCATTTAAAAAGCTGCAACTAAAGAATAGTAATACCTTGTAAATACAGCAATGTTTCACCATCGTAAAGCTGATTTTTACTATCGACATTTTCCGACATTGTCCTATGCTCGCAGCCATTATCGTCAGTGAATCGTCTTTCCTCCGCTGACTAACGACTGTCGAATCCTCTCTGACTTCCAACTATTGACTAATTTCTACATGTATCTCATTACGTACTGTTTCACTGTATCACAACCCATCAGGGCGGCTAGAGAAGCCAGGATTGAAACTCAACCGCCTAAACGACAGTCGACACTTCCAACGGTAACGCTATTCGACTGCTGCTATGATGGCATGTGAATTAACAATGTTTAAACATTGTCCAAACGCCTAAGCTCTATTTTATTTATTATTCATTTCGCAATATGCTCAACTCAATATAGCGAGCATTAAAGTCATCCACATAAAGTATTGTTTCGCTGTTTCACAGTTCATCAATGCAGCTAGACAAGCAACTACCTCAGCGTTTCTATAACGGGCATGTGAATTAACAACGTTTAAACGTTGTTCAAACGCTTAAGCCTCATTTGTTTACAAAACGATTGTGTCCGTCTTCTGATTGTGTACTGAAGTGTTTTTTTTTTTTTACAAAACTCTTCTGTCAATGTTTGGTAAACAGACTTTTAAATTTTTATATGCGTGATTTGAACCTGTGGAACAAATTCGATTTAGTATTTCACCGATACAAATAATTGCTAAGGTGTTAAAATTGAAAAAAAAAATGACAATTCGCATGCCTTAGTCAAATTAAAGTGTCTTTTCATGCATGCGTAAATATACATTTAAACGTTAAAATCGTTTCATTTTTAACCATTCTTTTTTTATCCATTTCACGATATTTAGGATGATATCGACTGGAGTTGGAGCGTTAAATATTTCGTTTCTATTCAAGCTGATGGCACCGAAGTCATGTTTTTGTTAACTTTTGTAGTCACTACTATATATCGGGTACAATATATTAATCAATAGGGCAATGGATCTTTAATATTAAATATGAAATCTGCGTGAACTAAAATATCATATTTAAGCGTAGTTTATAGCCGGAACACGCCGGGTGGCATTAAAATATATTATAATATAAAAATCACTATTAAAATTGTCGTTATAAGAATAATAAATACGAAATCTACATAAATTAAAATATATTTAAACGTATATTACGACCGGGCAAGTTTGTATGATTAAGAAAAACAATTTTCAATTTAGAATTTTAATGACTTTTTTTTTTAAACGTTTTTAACTTGGCTTTTTTTTTTAAATAATTTTTCTTGAAAAATTTAGCTACAAACATTTATTAAAATCCAGCAATCCTATTCACTGGTGCAATTTTTTTTACATAAATGAAATAATCGTACCTGCCTATCTCATCTTTCGGTTGTACCGACTTCCAGTGCAAAAGCAAATTTCGTGACAGTGTTGTTGTTGTTGGTGTTGTTCTTGGTGGTGGTATAACTAACGCAGAACAAAGATATCTTAGTTTCATTCGGTTTTTCACCTTTGATTATTGTAGTTTTATGAATGGACAATACGTTAAATTTAAAAGAAAACGTTTCCTTACACGTAATTAACGAACTTTTTAGAATTGACAAATTTTCATTGTAAATTTGTAGCATTTTTTATCTTTTAATCTTTTTTAATCTCATATTTTTTTTATCTTTTAATCTTTTTTAATCTCATATTTTTTATCTTTTAATCTTTTTTAATCTCATATTTTTTATCTTTTAATCTTTTTTAATCTCATATTTTTTTATTTTCATTTTAATCTTTCTTTGTTCTTTTTGTCTTTTTATTCACGTTTCAATCGTGTTTTTGATTTAAAACATTTTAAAAAGATTTTTCTTAATGATTTGAACACACGGAATCGAACTTGTATGAATTTACTAAACAAATCCCAAGTAACCGAGCAAATTTACAGTTTATAACAGAAACAAAAAAGAAATCCCAGAATTTTCATGACATTTTTTTCGTATTGAATTGCTTAGAAGTAAAGGTAAGTTTTTATTTTTTCGATATTTTATTTTATTTCCTAACTTTAACAATTTTATGCATATAAAATCATTGTATTTTTATTTTATTTCCTAACTTTAACAATTTAATTCATATAAAATCATTGTATTTTTATTTTATTTCCTAACTATTAAAAATTTAGTGCATTTGAAAAAAGATTTTTTAAAAAAATCTCGATTTCCCCGGATGACAGTCTTGCTTAAAAATTTAAACAGTAAAGACAATTGAATATGTAGTTTTCTACTCAAAATGGCTGCTACTTACACGTTTACTATTTTAAACCGGTGGCCCAAAATAATTCGCGCTATATTTAAATCGTATTTCCAAGTTTAATTAAAGCTTTATGATGTATTTTTATTCAATTGTAAGGTTAAAAGTATAGAATAGGTACAAAACACCCTCTCCATGTTAAGAATGGCTTTTTAAATAATAACGTTATTATTTACGTCCGGGTCACTCTCTGCACTAGTACCAGAAATTTGATTGGTAAATGTGTAATTTTCCACTCAAAATGGCTGCCGACTGTTTACGCCACTTACACGTTTACTATTTTAAACCGGTCGCCCAAAATTGTGTACATGAATTTATAGAAAGCAATTTACTATTAAGAATATTATTTTTTATTTAAAAATTTTATTGGAAAAATAAATTCAGTTTGTTTTATAAATTGATTCAGAATTGAACAAACATTAACAACAATTTTACTTCTTTCAAATAAAATCACAACTTAACTGTTTACGAACCTGCTAAAAAAATTACGTTACTAAGAAACCTGCTAAAAAATTACGTTATTAAGAAACCTTCTAAAATAATTACGTTCCAAATACGTTTACAAATGCTAAACTAATTACGTTATTAAGAAACCTACGCTTGGCATAGGAAGCCGGGGCTTAAACAAAAATATTCAGTAGTTTCATCTTTGATAAACAACAGATGCCAGACAATTGAATTTAACCTAAATATCCTATATAAAAAATAAGCCAAGTCTGTAAAAAAAAAAAAAAAAAAAAAAAAAAAAATCCGATTTTACCTGTGTTTTAATAATTATTATTAATAAACATTTGTTGTTGTTGTTTTTTTTTTTGCACCAAAACCAGTTCTTCTGCCAGTAAATCGAATAGTAATCGATGATAACAATCGTTTAACGTAATTCTACTGCAACAACACAACGTTGTGAACCACAAATCAAATGTATATTCCGACCATTCAACATTACGCAAAAACTGAATTGAATGAAAATGTGTTCCTGTAATCCGTATGATGAGGGTCAAATAGCCAATAAATGTATTCAGAATTTTTATAGTGCCTTCATATTCGTAATATATATATATATATATATATATATATATATATATATATATATATATATATATATATATATATATATATATATATATATATATATATAGGAATAATATACCTTATGGAGTGTTTAAAAAATATTTAAACGTTTAAGCTGAAAAAAAATGTTCATAAAAATGGTATTTAGCAAAGAAGCCAACAAGCGATTTTTTTTTAATTGAAACAAATAACAAATAAACATTACCAGAGGCAAGATATGTAACTTTTCTACGTATCAGGATATATTTTTTTTATTTTTTATTTTTTAAATTTTTTATGTACTTTAAAGTTTTATTCCGTTCGAGAAAAAAAAACAAGTAGTGTCGAGTTGCAGAGTTACGAAGAAAACTTTAGCAACAAGAACCTGATGTCTTTGCAGTGTCATTTCTGGCTTAAAACTCGACAAATAAGCAAAATACGGAAAGATATTGACCCGATAGGTATGTGCCACCGTGGGTGCCCGGAAAACTCGTCCCGGGAAAACTCGTCTCGGAAAAACTCGTCTCCGGAAAACTCGTCCCCTTTCGCTAGGTAGGAAAACTGGTCCCTTATTGAATAAATATCGATAGAAAACACATTTTATGATCGTTCTTGAAGGAGATATTGTTTTTTTTAAAATAAACTATAGCCCCCCCCCTAATATTTTTAAAAAATATTTTTACTTGTTTAATATTTTTGTTTTTAAAAATAAAATCGATTTTCTAAGTGTCCGTTTTCAACATAACTGGCTAAGTTCTTAGTGGTTTAACTTCTTTTAAAGCGTTTATTATGTTCATACAAAGTTTATTACAAATTTTTTTTGTTCTTATTTTAACGATGTTTTTTTTTGAGTCATAAAAACAACAATAAAAAAACAAAACCAAAAAATTAAAAAACAGGGAGCGATTCGATTTTTCGTTACTTTTTTTTTTTTTTTTTTTTTTAATTCTGATAGTTTTTTTTTGTTGTTATGTTTTTGTTTTCTCTCATACCAAATGCACTCATGCGTTATTTAAAATTATAATTTTATGAATTATCAACATTTATTGTCGTCCTGTCAAATTTTGTAAAAATTAACTAATAAATCAAAAACAAAATATTTTTTGGCGCGAAAGATGCCATGTGCTAACAATCTCTCGTTAACTCATTTTTAATTTTTTTAAATTTTTACTTCAAAATTCTAAAATCAATCATTAAGAGAAAAAGTAATCACTAAATAAATTTATTAATCAATTTTATTGAAAACTCCGCTATCGTTTATCAAGAATCTTTTTAATTTCATTTTTTGTTGGCTGTTTTTCGGAGGGAGATATAGTTTTTACCCCCCCCCACTCTCTCTCTCTCTCTCTCTCTCTCTCTCTCTCTCTCTCTCTCTCTAAATTATATTTAAAAAAATATTTAAATTTATTATTTTCTTTTTAAGTAATTTCTTTAATTTTCTATTTTTTAACGATTATTAAGACCGCTAAGATGTTATATACCGGACATTATTTCTCGTTCGCACGTAACACTCGACATGTTTCTTGTTTGTTTTCTGTGTTTTTTTTTCTTACTTTAACAAATAAACGATTCCAAATAAATTTAATAAACAACATAGTCGGCGAGGTAGAAAAATCGATTTTACCCTTTTATAAACAACAGTAAATTCTTTTTATATTAATATAAAAAAATATGCGGTCTCGTTTATGAACATAATAAACGCTTTAAAATAAGTGAAACCACTAAGAAATTAGCCAGTTAGGTAGAAAACGGACACTTAGAAAATCGATTTTATTTAAAAAAAAAACAAAAACAAAAAAACATTAAACAAGTAAAAATATTTTTTTAAAATATTAGCGGTGTCAGAAATATTAGCAGTGTCAGAAATTTCGTGAAAATAGTGAATAATTCCACCCCATCTTTCCAAGCTTATAACTCCTCGAAAAATGTAATTCAAGCCCTACTTTTTTTTTCAATTAAAGGAGCAAGGACCAAGGTTTTATTTAAAAAAAAACAATGTGTTTAAAAAAAAAAAAAAGGTTTTAAACTTCGGACTTTACAGGTAAATTTCTAAAAAAAGGGATTTTTTTTGTTTTACATTTGAATATATTATTTATTGACCTTTTCTCTTCAATTTGTGATATATAAAACACCCGACATAAATTAATTATTTACTTTTTAATAGACATTTCAAAATGAAAGGCGTGAATTATTCGACCCCCTGTCTTTCCAAGCTTATAACTTCTCGAAAAATGTAATTCAAGCCCTAATTTTTTTTTCAATTAAAGGAGCAAGGACCAAGGTTTCATTAAAAAAAAAGACAAAAAAAACAATGTGTTCTTATAAAATAAGGTTTTAAACTTCGGACTTTACAGGTAAATTTCTAAAAAAGCGATTTTTTTGTTTTAAATTTGAATATATTATTTATTGACCTTTTCTCTTCAATTTGTGATATATAAAACTCCCCGACATAAATTAATTATTTACTTTTTAATAGACATTTCAAAATGGGTGACACTTGGGGGGGGCGTGAATTAAAAAAAAAAACGTTTGTCTAAAATATTATATTCGGTTTATTGGAAAGAACATAAAATTTCACATTGACCCTGAAAATATCGTAAAAATAGAATCAATAGAAATATTTTGATAGATTTTTAAAGTTTAAAAATTGAAAAATATTGAGTTCGGAAAATTCATTACTGTTTAAAAAAAAAAAATTCTATTACTTTTAAAACAACTGTAATAGTTTATTTTGGAAGTATAATCCATAAAGAAAATAAATAACCCACTTTTAACAGAGAAATTACGAGATTTTTATATTGTATTCGCAGTTTCGTGTTAGGGGTGTCAAAAATTCCTACAAAAATTCTGATACTGCTAGTGGGGGGGCTATAGTTTATTTTAAAAAAACAATATCTCCTTCAAGGACGATCATAAAATGTGTTTTTAATCGATATTTATTCAATAAGGGACCAGTTTTCCTACCTAGCGAAAGGGGACGAGTTTTCCGGAGATGAGTTTGTCATAGCATATCACATTAAAATGATATGATTGTGTCCGTTAAAGGAAAAAGGGCAATACAATTTTTCTGCAATTAAAAAAGTACATAGAGTTTATAAAATATAGATTTTACTATAATAAACTTGTATTTTTCTGCAATTAAAAATAAATTATCACGTTTATAAAAATGTAGATGTTTTATTTAAAAAAAAAGCTTGTATTTTCTGCAATTAAAAATAAAATATACAGTTTATAAATAAATAGATGTTCCTACTAAAAACATTTTTCGTTATGCAATAAAAAAAACTACAAAAAAACCCATTTAAAACTACTTTAAAATGCAAAAGAAATGAACCAGTAAATTAAATTTTTAAACTAAAGTAAATTTTATTCGCAATGGTAACATTTATTTATTGTATATTTGTTTTTTCCCCTTAATTATTTGTTTGCTTCTCTGCTAAATCTAAAAATAGGGATTTTACTATAAAAATTAATTTTTATTTGTTGCGGACTATTATCCTCATGTTTTTCTTAGTTTTTCTACGACGTTTCGGCCAACTATTCCTCTGGCCTTCGTCAGGTGGTAACCGCGACGGATAGGAACTCTGAATCTCCTGACTGCATTCTCTTCAATTACTGCCTGCCGTAGTTGTCGTCTCATCACGTTTTGGCCAAGTAAATCTCTGGCCGGATTTGGATAGGATTGAAACCGCTATCTTCAGACAATTCTCACCTGGAACCGTAGAGATTTAACGTCTCTATCAACTGCGCCAGAGTTTCTATCCGTTGCGGTTACCACCTGACAAAGGCCAGAGAAATAGTTGGCCGAAACGTCGTGAAACAACTAAAAAGATGAGGATAATAGTCCGCAATAAAAATTACTAAATAAAAGTTAAATAAATAAAAATTAATGAATAAAAGTTAAATAAATAAAACTTAATAAATAAAAATAAATAAATAAAAATTAATAAATAAAAATTAATAAATAAAAGTTAAATAAATAAAAATTAATAAATAAAAGTTAAATAAATAAAAATTAATAAATAAAAGTTAAATAAATAAAAATTAATAAATAAAAGTTAAATAAATAAAAATAATTAAATAAAAATAAATAAATAAAAATAAATAAATAAAAATTAATAAATAAAAATTAATAAATAAAAATTAATAAATAAAAATTAATAAATAAATGTTAAATAAATAAATGTTAAATAAATAAATGTTAAATAAATAAAAATAAATAAATAAAAATTAATAAAAAAATGTTAAAAAAATAAAAATTAATAAATAATACTCATCTCAATGAATTCCAACTAAAATAATATAAAGTTTTATTGTTCTGCGATTAAAACTAAAATCTACAAAAATCCTTCTTAACATGACGAGGACAATTTTTAATATTCTGTACGTTAATCTTATATTTTAATAAACAAAAAATACGACAATAACTTTATTTAGTTCATTTATTTTTAAATAGACCAGTCTGTATTCTGTACTATTTTTCTTATTGCTTTTTAAAATGAGCGAAGGGGGCCAAAATGTTAATACATTTTGGCCATCGCTCATTCAGTTTTGCACGTACCTGGAAAAAACATTTATTTGTGATACGACATTAATCTGAGTTGTTAATAAAATCAATTAAAAAACTTTTAACCTGAGTCAAATACAATTTATGAAATCATAGATTTTATTAATAAAAAATTGCTATTTATTTTTTATTAAATCTGCACAAAACATTAACATGACGTGTATGGAACATTTTTGTTTAACATTTGAATAAACAAAAGATGAGGTAAACACCTAGTTTTATTGAATATATATATGTATGTATATATATATATATATATATATATATATATATATATATATATATATATAATGTGTATGTGTTCATATGTGTATGTGTGTATATATGTGTATGTGTGTATATATGTATATATATATATAATGTGTATATATGTGTGTATACATATATAATGTGTATACATATATAATGTGTATGTGTATATATAAAATGTGTATATGTATATATATAAAATGTGTATATGTATATATATATATATATAAAATATGTATATATATAAAATATGTATATATATATATAAAATATGTATATATATATATATAAAATATGTATATATATATATAAAATATGTATATATATATATAAAATGTGTATATGTATATATATATAAAATGTGTATATGTATATATATAAAATGTGTATATGTATATATATAAAATGTGTATGTGTATATATAAAATATGTATGTATATATAATACGTATATATATAATGTGTATGTGTGTATATAATGTGTATATATATATATATATAATGTGTATGTGTGTATATATATAATGTGTGTATATATAATGTGTGTATATATATAATGTGTATATATATATATATAATGTGTATGTGTGTATATATATAATGTGTGTATATATAATGTGTGTATATATATAATGTGTATGTATATGTATATATAATGTGTATGTGTGTATATATAATGTGTATGTGTGTATATATAATGTGTATGTGTATATATAATGCGTATGCGTATATATATAATGTGTATGTGTATGCGTATATGTAGTGTATATATATATATATATATATATATATATATATATATATATATATATATGTATATAAATGGCGTAATGTAAGTAAAAGTATATGGTAATTAGCGGCTTCTCTTCCAAGTTTTCGGATTTTGAATCATGCCCAAACGTATTTTATTTCCATTTTGGTAGATTGATAGTTGATATTTCTTCCGATGAGTTAAGGACAAATAGATTTATTGATTGATATAATCATTAAGTGAATGATTTTGTGCTACAAAACAGATACTTTAAGAATTGTAAATGTCAACTGAATTGAAGTAATAAATTGTAAAATTGTATAAATTATTGAATTTGTAATATAGACTTCATTATGTTGTTTGTAATTATATTGAGATTCTTAAATAAGGATTTGCATATATAAAAAAGAAATATAAGTGAATAAAAAATATTTCCATATACATAATCTCTATATAAATAAAATGAACTCATTTTTCCCGTCTGATTTTGACATTAATAGGATTGAAAATCAAGATATTTCATGCAAATATAATATGCACAAACGGCAGAACAATAGCTGAGGTGTGTTATAGGCTTATTATTTCTCAAATTCCTCGATAATCTTAGATTTATATACTTTTTCTGCTGAGAAGTCACGGCCAAAATCGGTTAAGATCAATGGAAGTGGTAAAATATTTTCTCTCTAATAAATTCCTCCTCCCCCTGCCACCACTTAACACCGTTTGGGGATCGTTCACAAGGAACAGTTGAGAAGAGAACACCGGTTTGGCTTCGTAGTTCTTTCATCTGAAGTTATTTAAAATCACTAAACTAAGCTGCAGTGCTCTGTGGCGTAGTGGTTAGCGTGCTGGACAATTCACATTATATTTTCACGTTCGCGCCGACCAACCGTAGTCGTTTTTTTTTCCTAAACAACTGGAATGGACTTTTCTTGGTGGCCGACCTGTTAACGTTGCAGATGTTTTTTTTTTTTCACACTTTATTTTCCTACATTTACTCATGACTCCGGGTTTGATCCTTCCTACTTACATACCATAACATTTTTAAAACTCCCCCCCCCATCCCGGAAACAAACACTCGGGCAACGCCGGGTACCCCCGCTAGTATATATATATAATCTCGAGAAATATATTTTCTTATGATATATACCAAACCTTATTTAAGAAGCTTAATATAATTACATAGGAATATAGTGAATAAATGACAAAAAATATAGTCCAAAATTTATGATGCCGACCATCTTATAATTTATTCCTTTAATTCAGTTCACACTTAACAATTCTTGAGAGCATTTGTTTCGTATCGCAAAACCAATCACGCAATCATTATATCAATCAGTGAATCTATTATGCCCCTAACTCGTCAGAAGAAATAGCAACAATCAATCCGCCCAAAAGAAATAAAGTGTGATTTGACATGAAGAGGAAGGGAGACTGCAAATCTTATCCTTCCCTTTTTAATTTTAAATGGATTGTCCTGCTTTATCCGGATCTCTAAATGCATGAAAGCACGTCCCACAAAATCAGTATAACACTGGAATTTAAATTGATAAACAACATTACCGCAGTTGACATAAAGCACATTGACTTTGCGCAAAAGACAGGTAGGTCTAATAGTATACACCAAACTTAAGGAAACAAGTTAAAACCATACTAACAATGTGTTTTTCAATAATATGCTTTTCCTAAAAAGTAATTTGAAATAAAGAATACATTTTAAAGCATAATCATTTTGATAATTTGAAATCTTCATTTTTTAATAAGATCTTCTGGATAACCATTTTTACTAAATATTTTCCTGATCCTATCTCTTTTCAGAGTAAAGTCTGCTAGGTGAATAACTCCTGAGAGCTCTATAAATCAAAGTATGAATTAAACACGCATTTCGTTATTTTGTAAGTCTCATAGTCTTTGGTTTCTCAAACTTTCAGGAGTTTCCTTGAATGAACAAAGAAAGAAAAATATGTTATACGAAACTACTTCCGAGAAGTAGTTGAGTTTTAACGATTTATGCTAATACATTTTTACGCATCATTTCTGTTGATGATATATCCAATTTATTAAAATCATAACAAACATAGGTCACCAATTTATCAAGGCCAAAAGCTACCCGAGGATAAAGCTTATTGAGATGGAACGATTGTAGCTTAAGAAGATGAAGAACTTTGTGGGAGGACAAAAAAAAAACCCAACATATTTTGTTAAAAATCAATCAAAACCGCGCGGCATCTATTTTCAGAGTAAAACGTATTAACGTGTGATAACGAATACCATGTAAACGGAGACAATTTTATTCAAATAATTAAAACGTAAAAGAATGAATCAATTAAGAGTCTGGATGTTAATGAAATATTTTACCATTTAAGATAAAACAAACTGAATACAAATACTAAAAAAATGAATTTCATTTATTTTCTATTTACAGATATTCATGGTTGAACAATTTTGCTGAATTGGAACTGATCATTATTTTATAAACATTAACTGGTGAAAAGATGTATTTGAACTGATCATTTTTCTTTTTACTGATGAAAAGAGATATTTGAACTGATTATTATTTTTATAAACATTTATTGGTAAACAGATATATTTGAACTGATCATTATTTTTATAAACATTTACTGGTGAAAAGATGTATTCTTGTAAAATATGTGAATATTCTTGTTCTGATGAATCAGATTTAATAACACATACTAGAACTCACAGTGCAGAAAATTCATATTCTTGTGAAATATGTGAATATAATTGTTCAAATAAAACAAATTTAGTGACATACATACAAACTCACAGTGCAGAAGATGCATATTCTCGTGAAATACATGAATATACTTCTTCTGGTGAGTCAAATTTAGTGACACACATACAAACTCACAGTGCAGAAGATGCATATTCTCGTGAAATACATGAATATACTTGTTCCGATGAGTCAAATTTAGTGACACACATACAAACTCACAGTGCAGAAGATGCATATCCCCGTGAACTACATGAATATACTTGTTCTGATGAATCAAATTTAGTGACACACATACAAACTCACAGTGCAGAAGAATCGTATCCTCGTGAACTACATGAATATACTTGTGTTGATAAATCAAATTTAGTGACACACATACAAACTCACGGTGCAGAAGAATCATATCCTCGTGAAATACATGAATATACTTGTTCTGATGAATCAAATTTAGTGACACACATACAAACTCACAGTGCAGAAGATGCATATCCTCGTGAAATACATGAATATACTTGTTCTGATGAATCAAATTTAGTGACACACATACAAACTCACAGTGCAGAAGATGCATATTCTCGTGAAATACATGAATATACTTGTTCCGATGAATCAAATTTAGTGACACACATACAAACTCACGGTGTAGAAGAAGCATATCCTCGTGAAATACATGAATATACTTGTTCTGATGAATCAAATTTAGTGACACAAATACAAACTCACAGTGCAGAAGATGCATATTCTCGTGAAATACATGAATATACTTGTTCCGATGAATCAAATTTAGTTTCACATATGAAAACTCGCACAGAGAAAAATACATATTTATGCGAAGTGTGTGATTATTCTAGTTCTGGAAAATCAGATTTAGAGTCAAATATAAGATCTCACACCAGTGAGAATACATATTCAAGTGAAGTGGGTGGATGTTCCTTCTCTGGAAAATCGGATTTAATGGAGCATACTAAAACTCACAATGGCGAAAAATCATATACCTGTAATATGTGTGATTATTCCTTTTCGCGGAAATCACAGTTAGTTATGCATAAGAGAACTCACATTAAAGATAAGCAATATTCTTGTAGTATGTGTACATATTCTTGTTCAAGAAAATCAAATTTAGTGAAACATATGAGATCTCACAGTGGTGAAAAGTCATATTCTTGTAAGATATATGATTATTCAGGTGCTCAAAGATCCGATTTAGTGAAACATATGAGAATTCACAATGGTGAAAAGCCATATTCTTGTAAAATATGTGATTATTCTTTTACTCAAAAGTCACATTTAGTGACACATATGAGAACTCACAGTTGTGAAAAGCCATATTCTTGTAAAATATGTAATTATTCTTTTGCTCAAAAGTCAAATTTAGTGACACATATGAGAACTCACAGTGGTGAAAAGCCATATTCTTGTATAATATGTGATTATTCTTGTTCTCAAAAGTCGAGTTTAGTGACACATATGAGAACTCACAGTGGTGAAAAGCCATATTCTTGTAAAATATGTGATTATTCTTGTTCTCAAAAGTCGAGTTTAGTGACACATATGAGAACTCACAGTGGTGAAAAGCCATATTCTTGTAAAATATGTGATTATTCTTGTTCTAATAAGTCAAATTTAATGAGGCATATGAGAACTCACAGTGGTTAAAAGCCATATTCTTGTAAAATATGTGATTAGTCTTGTTCTCAAGAGTCAAATTTAGTGAAATATATGAGAACTCACAGTGGTGAAAAGTCATATTCTTGTAAAATATGTGATTTTTCTTGTTCTAATAAATCAAATTTAATGAAACATATGGGAACTCACAGTGGGGAAAAGAAATAGTCTTGTATATCGTGAATATTCTATTTCTAAAAAATCAACCTTAGTGAGACATATGAGGACTTGCACTTCTACAAGTCGATCAAATCAAAAATAATTTTACGACATAAAGAATAATGAAAACTTTTCCCAAAATAATTGAAATAAGATCCAAAGCAGAGTTCATGCACTCTACAATAAAACAACTAAGAGTAACACCATGGATAACTGGATAAATAAATACAAAAAACATAAAAGCTTTTCTCACAAATTGATTCAGCATTAAATTTAATGAAATAATTACATAAAAAATAACCAATTTAAACCCAACACTTTGTCATCTAAGGAGATTATTTCAGAAAAAACATTAAGTTTACATATTCTAAACAATATAAGTTTAACATGTTCAAAAATGTATTAGTTTAACATATCCAAAAACATTAGTTTATCTTATCCAAAAAATATTAGTTTAACATATGAAAACATATTAGCTTAACATATTCAGCAGATATTAGTTTAACGTATCCAAAAACATATTAGTTTAACATATCCAAAATATATTAGTTTAACATATCCTAAAATATTAGTTTAACGCATCAAAAACATATTAGTTTAACATATCCTATAAACATATTAGTTTAACATTAGTAAAAATATATTGGTTTAACACATTCGAAAATTTTTTTTTAAAATATATTAAACTAATATGTTTTTTGGAATATGTTAAACTAATAAGGTTTTGGAATATGATAACCTAATATGATTTTTGGATATGTTAAACTAATATGTTTTTGAATATACAAAAACATATTAGTTTAACATATTCCCAAAACATATTAGTTTAACATATTCCCAAAACATATTAGTTTAACATATTCCCAAAATCATGCTGAAAAGAAGTTCATTGCAATGATGTACGAGGAACACATAAAACCTTCATTTCCGAAATTTGTAAAAATATATAAAAACCGATAATATTTTTAAGTTATAGATATTTTTAGTAAAATCAACTTTCTTAATAAAGGATAATCTTAAAATACTTCCATACAAGAATACACTTCATCCGTACATACACACCATCAATAAGATTATGCAATAAGACAGTCAAACAAATAATATCATAAAAATGTCTGCGAACTAAAACAAAACAGTCGGCAAAAAAACACCAATAATTTCTATTGTAGAAACTGGCCATTTATGCAAACCTACGCCAATAATTTCTATTATAAAAACGGGACCTATATCACTCCACACACCAATAATTCTATCCAATAAACTGAATATATATGACCACCAACACCAATAATTTCAATTGCAAAAAAAAACTGGATGTATATGACAACTAACACAAATAATGTCAAGGTGTAAAAACCAGAGTATATAAAAAACAACACTATTGAAAAAAAACTGGACATATATGACAACCAATATAAAAATTTCAAAATGCAAAAAACTGGACACATATGACATGCAACAGCAATAATTTATATTGCAAGACACAGACGCATGACAAGCAACACCAATAATTTCAAGATGCAAAAAACTGGACGCATATGAAAAGCAACACCAATAATTTATATTGCAAAAAACTGGACGTATATGAAAATAAACACCAATAATTGCTATTGCACAAATATCTGGACGTATATGCCAACTAATACCAATAATTTCAAGATGCAAATAACTGGGCGTATATGACAAGCAACACCAATAATTTATATTGCAAAAAACTGGACGTATATGACAACCAACAGTAGTAAATTCTAATCACAAAACTGATGGTATATGACAACTAACACCAATAATTGCTATTGCAAAAAAAAAAAAAAACTGGACGTATATGACAACCAACACCAATAATTTCAAGATGGAAAAGACTGGACGCATATGACAACCAACATCAATAATTTCAAGATTGAAAAAACTGGACGCATATGACAAGCAAAACCAAAAATTTCAAGATGGAAAAAACTGGACGCATATGACAAGCAAAACCAATAATTTCAAGATGCGAAAAAATGGACGCATATGATAAACAACACCAATAGTTTCGAGATGGAAAAAGCTGGACGCATATGATAAGCAACACCAATAGTTTCGAGATAGACAAAACTAGACTCATATGATAAGCAACACCAATAGTTTTTATTGCAAAAAACTGGGCGCATATAATAAGCAACACCAATAATTTCAAAAGGCAAAAAACTGGACGCATATGACAATCAACACCAATAGTTTCAAGATGCAAAACACAGGACGCATATGACAACCAACTCCAATAATTTCAAGATGCAAAACACAGGACGCATATGACAACCAAGACAAATAATTTCAAGATGCAAAAAATCAATTTCTTTTGTTTTATATATTTTTCATTCCCAATTTTTAATTATAATTTTAACAGTTTCTTTTCTTTAATTAATTAACAGATTGTAAATAAAATTATACATTTTTACCAACGTCTGATTCATTAAATGCTTCAAACTTTTTATATATTTTTCATTCCCAATTTTGAATTAGATTTTCAACTGTTTCTTTACTTTAATTAAAAGATTGGAAATAAAATTACTTCTTTAAATAAATTTGTGTTCGTTTATTCATTCAAGATTGAAAGTCACAGATAAATAAACATTACCTTTGAAAATTCAGTATAGAAATGATTATAAAAATTTCTCAGTTGTATCTTTGTGAAACATGAACAAGTTTATGACACGTGTAAAATGTGCAGATGTAAACTTTCTAAACCCGTAAACTGTATTTCGTTATTTTTATCAGATTATGATTTTACCATTCTATGTCCAGTATCAAAAGTTGTAATTCAATGCAAGTCAATCATTGGAAGCTTTCATTTCCGTACGGCAGAGGTCTTTGTATCTTAGGGGTTTTCACGTTCATGGTAAAATCTAGAGTCCTCTGTTCATGTCAGGGACTATGTAGTCCACACAGTGGCGTATCAAGGGCGGGGCGGGGATCGGTCCGCCCCGGGCGAGACGTTCAAGGGGGCAGCATTTTGAGAGGGTAAAACGAAAAAATAAAAATAAATAAAAGCTAACAAAAAATCGGATTTTTTTTTACCGAAAAGGTTGTAAAAACTCAGAACTTTTGAAGGTATCGAAAGCATAAATATGTGTCCCTATTTTACGAGCGGCCCATGTCAGGGTGCGCCGCATTTTGAGGGATTAAAAATAGAAAATATAAAAGTAAATAAATAAAAGCTAACAAAATATCTGACATTTTATACCCAAAAGTTTTTTTTTAAAATCGGAATTTTGGACGTATTGGAATCGGAAAAATGTGTCCTTATTTTACGAACGGCACATACCATTATTTTCGATTCAAAACCGATTGTTTTAAATTTATAATTTAATTCTTCTTTTTTACATGGTAGTCACCACTGATCAAGGCCCGGAAGCCACTTGGTGATTAAGGTTATTGCGTATACATTAATCAAAGGGATAATATCGTATTAATCGTTAGTAATGGAGATTTGATAAAATGTCTTACTTAAGGGGGCGGTTTATCAGGAATCTGAAGACATCCACGTTGTAGTCAGGTGGGAAACAGGCAAACAAAAGAGAGTTCCACAGGCGTGCACTTCTAAGAAAGAAGCTTTGTTCATGGAATCTACGTTTTGATTTAGGCACAGATAAAGAGTGGGGAACATTTTTGACAGTGGTTTCTGGTGGACAGGTGTTTTTCGTGAAAAATTGGCGCGGAAGGGGGCCGAGATTGGAGCTCAGACGAGCACTTTCCATTGAAGTAACGATAAAACAAAGACAGGCTTGCAACGTCTTTTCTGTGCGAGGGAGGTTGCAGGCAAGAGAAAGGGGTACCCTCCACTAGGCTACGAAGTACACCCTATCAAGGCAGTATAGGTTGTTTTTAGCAGCTCCTGCCCAGATGTGGCAGCAGATCTCCATCCTTGGACGTATTTGGCTTTTATACAGATAGAGAATTGCATCATTAGTGAGATATCTACTGGAGCGGTAAAAGGATCCTACCATTTTTCCAGCGAACTTGACAACGGACTTGATGTATGTGTTCCGTTTCAGATCAGGAGTAAAGGGCAATCCCAGAAGCTTGTCAGAATATAGAGCTTGCCCTAGACGAGAGCCACTCATATAAATTAATGCCAGGTGGGGATCAGAACGTTGATGATATAAAGATAGGAGCTTGGTTTTAGATGCATTAAAAGTAACCAGCCATCCCTTCCCCCATTGTACCACGCGCTCAAGATCAGAGGAGAGAGAATCAGAGAGAAATTGGTCATTAACCACCTTTGATATGTTGCCATAGATGGTCGTGCCATAAGCATAGATGTCAAAGAATGATTTAAGTATGTGTTTTGGGAGATCATTGATGTAGATCAGGAAGAGAGTTGGATCCAGGATGGACCCCAGAAGGACTTCAGCATTAATACTGTGAGCCTCTGAAAGCAGTTGATTTACATGTACTTAGGCCATCTTATCCCTCATGAGGAATAAACCCTTCCAAAATAAAGGCTATCATAGACATGCCTCTCCCCAAAAATAAAAAAAGACATACAACGATTTTTGGGGACTGACAAATTCATAGCGAAATATTCATAGGTAACTACACCGCTAAGAAAACTCCTACACAACGATGCACTCTGGTCATTTGAAAAATCTCAAATAGAGGCTGTAGAGAAATTAAAATATATAATAACATTTTTTTTAATTCTATGATCCTTCTAAAGAAATAAAATTTACCACTGATGCTAGCAAACAAAGCGTAGGCGCAGTTCTATAATAAAAACATAATGAAACATGGCTACCCGTTTCATATGCATCACGATCGACAACTCCTGCTGAAGAAAACTATTTTTCTATTGAATTGGAAACACTTAACATAGTGTTTGCCTGTAACAAATTTCACTATGGAAGAAATTTTATATTGAAAACGATCATAAATCATTAAGGCAGATTTTTAAAATATCGCTCACTAAAAGCCCTCCGAGAATACAAAGATTTCTCATGGCACTCCAAAAAGTGTTATATATCCCAGGTCGAGAATCCGTAATTGCTGAGGCATTGTCGCGTGCATATATATCGCACACCTTACAAAAGATACCTGATATGGAGATGGACAAATGTATCCATACGATCCTAAAACAATACCCTATGAGCGATACAGAAACTTGACGTAGACTGAGAAGAGACCGGTAAATACTCAACATTACAAATGCTTCTGAAATATGCAACGTCAACTTGGCCAGAAAATAAAGACGTACCACTCAAAATAGCGCCGTATATGCCAGTTCAGGATGAAATATCGGTTGTCAAAGGACTAGTACTAAAAGGTACACGAATAACGGTCCCCACCTCTTTAAGAAAAGAAGCCCTACAAAAGATCCATACGGGACACTTAGGAATTGAGAAATTCATTACACGAGCAAAAGAAGTCATATATTGGATCAACGTAAATCATCAGATAACAGAAATGATAGGCACATATGCACACACTGTTTAAAATCATAGAAACCAACAACCGTCAGAATCTCTAATGCACCATGAAATACCAGTAACACTATGAAATACCAGTAACAAAGTTGCGACGGATATTTTTTTATTTATACAATAAAGCATAATAATAGAATACACAACGATAAAGTTTGATATCCACAAACTTGATAACTGTAAATCACGCATATTGATCAAGAAAATAAAAAACTTTCGCAAAATTGTTTATTTCACAAACTACGATTAGTGACAATGGACCTGAATTCGCATAATCAGAATTTAAACCATTTTTTAAAGATTGGGAGTTCAAACACATCACGACAAATTAGAACTATTCATAATTAATTTTTTTTACATGGGGGTCACCACTTATCAAGGCCAGAAGGCCACTCAGGGATAAAGAAATATACAAAGTATAAAAAGGACACTAATAAAGTCATATAAAAGCAACCATATCTAGCAATGTTACATTAAAAGATAAATCGCCGTCGCCAACCCAACAACTAATGAAAAGATTGCTTATGACAAACCTTCCTAACATCATGCATAATAAAGCAATGAAAAGGCATGAAACAGATAAAAAGTCTAAAGAACTATCAACACTAAGCAAATGGAACCTGAAAGGTACAATTGTTAAGAAAACTAAAAGAGCCTCGTTCATATTTAGCAAAAACAGAACAAGAAAACTATTTAAGACATAAGGGGCGCCCCCCCCCCTTAAAAACAAATGCAAATCCAACACCCAAAGTTACACACGACTATGAAAACATATTAAATCAAGAAAATAGTGCAAGATAAGCCGTACCACAAATGGACACGGAAAAGAGAACAACAACATTTAGGCTTCCAGCCAGATACAACACTAGTTAAATATATATAGAATAAAAAATAAAACCTTTTTTCGAAGTAAAAACTGAAGATGTTATATGCATCAAGTAACATGATTTATCTCCCCTTGACTGGGATTACTCTTACCATCAATATTGCCTGCAACCTCCCACCACACAATCACGTGGTATATCGTAGTAGCAAAAACTACTACTCCTTTGTGTGTCTCTCTCTTCTCTCCATGTTCTAACAAATCTTTACTAATACAGTCCACATAATGCAACAGATATGAGCATAAAAGCCAGAAACATGTACTGCAGTTTTATTGCTGTTCGCTGATTTAGGTATGTAAAACAAAACAAAGAAAATAGAAAAGCTGGTTCAGGGTAGACTGCCTGAACAGCTACAGCGAAGCAGGGGATTATTCTGCCCCATGAGATGCTTGCTGGGAGGTTATGAGTGTTTGCTCACCATAAGTTCATTTTTGATGGTGGTCGTACCACCCTACCACTACGGGTACGTTTTGGAGTGTCATTTGGTATGTTTGGGGATGCACACACAAGTGGATCCACAGACGTCACACATTTTTGTGGAGCTGTGTTGGGGAGGTCTTGCAACATTTGTGGGGTAGGCGTCACTGGAATACCTCTTATGTGTTGTCGGTTTCTTCGCAACACATGCCCATTGACATTCTCCAGGAGATAGGAGCGGTGACCATCTACATGGGGTACTACAGTCGCTGGGTCCCAGCTTCCAGACACAGGATTCTGTACACTTACCCGTTGACCATGGTATAGGGGTGGTAGATCCTCCTTAAGTGCATGTCGGTCAAAATACCTCTTTTGGTTCTGCTGGCGTTGTTGGAATGCATTGTATATCTGATACTGATCATGGTTGTCGTTTCTGATTTTGGTGATCAGTGGAAATTGGATTCGTCTACCCATGAGTAGCTGTGCAGGGCTTGGTATGACACTTGAAATTGGGCTGCAGCTCCAGTGCAGCAGTGCGATCTCAGGAGTTGGTCCCGACTGTTTGGCTTTCTTGAAAATATTCTTGATAGTCCTTATTTAACGTTCTATGAAGCCATTCTCCTGTGGTCTCCGAGGTGAAGTGGTCTCATGATAGAAGCCCCATTCTTTGTCGAATTCGTGATAGAGATGACTTGAACAGTGTGGTCCGTTATCACTGACTATCATTGATAATATGCCAAACTCTGAGAAGATTTGGCGTGTGATGTTCACTATGACACTGCTTGGTGAATGATCAGGTAGGCGTTTGACTATAGGATACTTTGAATAATAGTCAGCAATGATCAACCATTGACTTCCGTGGGGATCAAACAGGTCTGTGCCAACTACGTCCCATGGCTTTGTTAGGATGTCATGTTGCATTAGCGGTTCTTGCATTTGGGAGGGATGATGCTGTTGACAGATACTGCATGACTTTGTGAACTGTTCAATGTCTTTGTTTATGTTTACCCAATAAACAGTGTCCTTGGCAAGGAGTTTTGTGTTCTCTTGTCCTAAATGAGCAGCATGTAGTTGTTCTAATATGTCTTTTTGAAGTGTCTGGGGGATGACGATTTGTTGTCCTTTGAGGATAAGACCATCATCAATTGAGAGCTGATCTCTTAGGCCCCAGAACACTCTAATGTCTCTGGCCATCCCGTGATGAGGTCTCTCTCAGCTGGTTAAGCAGAGGATCCGCTGTCGTACACTGTCTTAGCTGTTCGATGTAATTAGTGGAAAAACGAACTGTATCAACTCGTACATCAAGTTCGATAGGGTCCACATTACAAGATGGCGGTAGGCGCGATAATCCCTCAGCCAAGATGTTGTCAGATCCCTTGTTATATGTGAGCCTGAAGTTGTATGTTTGGAGTTTTATCAACATTCTTTGCAGACGTGCCGGGGCTGATGTGAGCGGTTTGTCGATGATCATTGTGAGGGGTTTGTGGAAAGTGACGTCTTGGAAACTTTTGCTATAGAGGTATGTGTGGAACGTCTGTGTGCCAAATACGATGGTCAGTAGCTAAGGTTAGATACATGCGTATCTCTGTTCTGTCTGTGTGAGGCTCTTGCTAGCATATGTGACAGGCGATAGGTTATCCTCAGCTGGTTGTAGCAGAGCTGCACCGATTCCATGTAAACTCGCATCACACTGCATGTATATCGGTTTTTAATACGTCACGCAACACTGCTGTCTTGGAACTGAAGTCCTTGACAAAACGAGACAGGTATGTCATCATACCCAAGAATTGTTGTACTTCCGTCTTGTTATGTGGCTCAGGCTTTTTCTGTAGGTCACGTACCTTCGCCGGGTCTGGCTTTAGTCCAGTATGTGTGTACAGGTTTCCAAAAAAGGATATTTCACAGCATTTGATCTTGCACTTCTCCGAGTTCAAGGTAAGGCCTTCTTCGGTAGCGACCTTCATGAAACGTCTTAGGTTTTCATCATGTTCCTGCTCTGTCGACCCATATATGGTAATATCGTCAGCTATACCACAAGCAACAGTGCATTTCTCGAGTATTCTGTCCATCTCGAGTTGGTAGATGTCCTGATTGACACCCAAACCGAATGGCAGTCGTTCAAAACAAAACCTTCCAAATGGTGTTTAGAAAGTTGTTAGCGGCTGACTTTCAGGGTCGAGCTTTATAGACCAGTACCCAGACTTAGCGTCGAACTTTGAGAAGAATTTTGCTCCTACAAATCGATGGTTGAGCTCCTCGACGGTTGGAATTTGGTGGTATGGCCGTATGAGCTTTGTTTAGCGCACGTGTGTCTAAGCAAACTCTAATTGTGTTGTCACGTTTGGTGACATAAGTGAGAGAGCTTACCCAGTTTGTGGGTTCGTTGATGCGGCGAATGACTCCTTGCGATTCCATCTTGTCGAGTTCCGATTTGATTTGTCCGCGCATGGCTATAGGTGTCCTTCTTGGTGGGTCTATGTGGCATGGTACATTGGGGTTGACAACAAGCTTGTGAGTGTTCCGAAATTCACCAATACAGTCAAATCTCTTAGGGTATAAATGTATTAGGTCAGCTACACTATTGATGGGTTGGTGCTAGTCTGAGATGGCACAGTTCGTTGTCACTACCCTAGGAGCCACTGATGTTGGTATGCCCAATATGGCTGCTCCTGGTACATCAACCACATAGAATTAGGTAACCAGCCATGTGGGGTTTTATACTTGCACCTAAAAGTTGTGGTGCCATAACAGTTTATCCTGGTGATGTTGTAGGCTGTTACCAGACATTGTGTTGAGGTGAATGATCCGGGCATTGGGTTTCCAGCTTCGTCTATACTGCTAGGGTACATGTTGCGGAATATGCGGATAGGCACTGTATTTGCTTGTGCCCCTGAATCTACTTTCAGCTTGAAGGTACGAGTGCCTGGGTGGTCCCTTAGCTTAATGCTTAGATCAACAAATGCCTCATTTCGAGGATCTTTCATGTTTGCTGACTTTCCGCTGTTAGTTGTGATGGAGCTAAAGGTGAGGTTCTCCATTGCCGTGCCTATGTCAGTCATGGCTTGGCCATCGTGTTACGCGACGCTGTTTATTTTCTTGACAAACTCCCGTTGTTGGTTATGACTGTTATGCATGGGTCTTCCTTGTTGTCTCTTGGTTTTGTGCTTCCCTGAGATGCAAACTGTATCCCAGTGACCTCTTTTGCCACATGTGTGGCATATATCATTTTGGGCAGGGCAGTGTTCTCTGCCAAAACGGTGACTGCGTCCACAATTTTTGCAGGTTTGTCCGCGTTTTCGGTCAATCCCTTGCCACTGGTGTGTACCACGGCTTATTGCGGCTATCTGTGGTGATTGTTGTAACTGGTGGAGTTGGTTGACATAAACTGCTAAATGTAAGAAAATGTGTAAGGAAAGTCCTTTAAAAGAAAAAAGAATTACTGCGCCCTCTGTAGATGTATAAGGACAAATTCAAGATGGCGCCCGACCCCCTCTTCAACACGGTAAGTTCAGGAAAAGATGTTATAAATGTTGCAGCAATTCAATAACCATTATACACCGGTTCTGCATGGAATCCAACTAGCAAGGTGCCTAGACTGACGCGAACGGTTACTCAGACTGGACCCAACAACGGTAAAATATCCTCACACGGCACGAGAAGCAACAGCAACACGATTCCCCGACCAACTCAATCGTCGCTCTCCCACGTCTTTTTCATCACCCGCTTTTATGGTCATTGTAGGCCGGCTAAATTTGCATATTGCGAGAATTCGTGTGACTTTGCAAGACATCATACTTTACAAAAGACGGCGGCCGCCATCTTGGTCGTTCTTTTCTATTTTCGGTCGGTGACGCCGAGCTTGTCTCGAGGTAAGTCTTTTTCCCCTCGTCCGTCTCTCCCAAGTACCCACACAACACGCAAACACGCGGGCGCTTATCTCCTGGATGCACGTTACCTCCCCCCTGATCTGATGATCACATAGAGAGCACTGGGGGGCTTTTAGTGCGTGTGCTTCTGCGAAGAGGTACATTCACTGTTTCAGATTCGGGCTCTGGATCTGGTTCCGCCTCATCAGATGAAGTATCGCTATCAGTCTCTGGAGGGGGCTCACTGAATCCGTGCATCTGCAGCTCATCGCTAGACGCTTCACTGCTTTCTTCTGTAGTTGTGTGACACACCTCGGTAGCTGGGCGAAGATCTCGCACATGTCGTGGGGTTCCATCGACCGAAACAGACTGCTGGCTAATCACTCCAGATATTTGTCATCGCTTAAACTTGTCGGTGCACCGATTTCCTGGGGGCCGCACCCACACTGGATCTCCCACTTCATATCTGTTATATGTGCCCTTGTCGGCTGGTTGCGTAGTGTTGATTCCCTTCACTCCGACTCGGTACGTGTAAATAGCATTCGCAGGTGCGGTTGAAGGGGATGTCCCGTGCTTTGGCGTAATGTTGTACCAATATATGGCTTCCGTAATAGTACATCGCTTCCTGGCAGCAATTCTCTTGATGCTGCGATGGTGTTTTTCAGTAATGCCATTTCCTGACGGCACATGCACACATCGCAACCATAGTCGGACGCCCCACTCATCTAACAACTGCCGGGCTTGCTGGCTACAAAACGCTACATCATTGTCAGTCAGGAGCTCTTCCGGCGCACCTCGCTCAAAAATAATGGATGATAGGTGGCGAACAACATTTGCTGAATCCTGTCTGGTCATCTGCCGCCACACCGAAAATCTCGTAGGCCCGCAATCAATGAGAGTTAGAAAGGGCTTGCCACTGTAATGGGTAATATCCATGGCCAGCCGCTGCCACACACTCTCAACTTCCAAGCGACCCTTCTGCCATCGCTCTGGTGCAGGATCAATAGACTGGCAAGCCTCACAATTTCTGACGATCTGTCTGACATCCATCTTGGTCACTGCTGTGTATACGCGCCTCACAATATAAAGGGTCCTCTTGATACCCGGATGTCCGCTCTGTGCATGATTTTTTTGTATTTGACATGGGTCAATTGCAACTGCACAAGATCGAGCAGTAATCTCCATTCCCATCTTCGAGGCTTCATACCATTTGTGAGGTACTCGGGTCAGTTGGTCAGCACGATTACAATGTGATGGCACCAGAGTGACGCTCAGTGATAGCCCATACTCAGATACCAGGTTTTTTAGCGTGTCTAGCCTTCTCCGTATTAACATTTCGCTTGCTGCCTTGGTACGGATTTGTGTCCGTCCTAAAAGTGTGTCAGACACCCAGTGGTAGACACAGAGAGAATCTGTGTACAAGGTCAACTTCTTAGACTGCCACTGCAGGGCCAGATTTACCCCCTTTACAACAGCGTCCAACTCTGCCAGGTTGATATGCTGAGAATCTGTTACGGGCCACAGCCAACATGCATCCTCGAACACGTTTCCTCCTTGCTCCAACGATACTCCCAACGCCAAAGAACTGGCATCAACCCACACACCTACGTCTCCGTTAACACACCACCGCCCACAGGCAGGGTCCTTCTTGTTCACTCTCTCCAGTGTCTCTTTAATCATCAGAGTTAGTAGGACATCATCGGATATGTCATCCCAACCTGTGGTTGTTAAATTTGCTCTGCATTTAATTACACCAACAGCTGCGCGGAGCCAGCCACAGACCGGTAAGTGACAAACAAGTTTTCCACACCAAGAAAAAACGGTCCGCCTTGTAACGAGGTTGGGGATGCTTGGAATTTCACTGCCACGCCTCCATTGTAGGGTGCCATCTTCTTCATAAACATCCAATCCCAATACACGTGCTCCTTCCCTTAAACGTTCGGGATTCTTGCATTCCAGACCAAACTGAGCCAACTTTTCTTTGACACACGACGCAGACTGTACATCTTCATTGACGTATACGTCATCAATGTAAGCTGACGTTGAGTCCCTCCTGGGCTTTTCTTGGGACAATACAGTGTTGACAATAGTCTTCATGATCTGTGGTGCCACATTTAGGCCAAAACCTAGGCGTGTAAGGCAGTACCTCTGCCCCTGGAACCAAACTGTCTGAACGGCCACAACGTCTCATCAACTCGCACCTGTAAATAGGCTTTTCGCAAATCCAATATCGAGACATCAGTGCCTTTCTGACGTCATTCCCTCAACTTACTGGCGCATACGTCAGCATCGGCAGTGTAGGCTTCAATATGCTTGTTAAGCTCCCTATAGTCCAGCACGGGCCGTACTTTCGACTTGTTATGCTGGACTACTGCCATCAAGGGTATTAGACCCTTGGGAGGCCCAAGCTTGTCCTCAGGGTACGGGATTAACCAGCCAACTTGGATCCACGCCTTTAGTTCCCTTTCGTATTCTGCTCGAGCCTCACTGGGTATAGGGTACTCTGCAACCCCATTCTTGAGTTTAGTCGGTGCCATTCCCTCCGTCCACTTTCAAGATGCAATCCAGGCCCTCTTGCGAGAGTCGTAGTCCACTGTAAAATCCGGCCGATCGATGTGGAGCGCTGCACACACTGGGGCCTCCAAGAATCGCACCTTTCCATCCCGATGAATTGCGACTCACCCCAGCGCCTTGATGGCATCGTATCCGAGCAACAGGTCAAACCCCAGGAGATTTCCTTGGGTCACAAGTACATTGATCTTAGTGGCTGCACCGGTGTCCGTGTAGATCTCGACAGTTCCAGCTCCACAGCATGTCTGGGTCTCGCCTCCTATCGTGGTGACTTTGATCTTTCTCTTAGTCCAACTTGGACACAGCCTGGCGCTCACTATAGTATGCGAACAGCCTGAGTCGAGAAGTGCTGAGCAGGGTATCCTGTTTACGTAGACTGTCATCACTGGTTGCGCCTTGTTCAAATTTTGCTCGGGGAGCAGGGCGGCGCTGACGTCCTCTCCCCTGATACGTTTCCCGCACAGTTTTGGGCTAGATGCCCCAAACCGCCACAACTAAAAGAGCGCACACGCCACCTGTGGGTGCAATTCCTTGCAAAATGTCCGCGTCGGCCGCAGCGAAAACATTTCCCATTGCTTGCAGGGTTCTGATTCAGAATCTCCCGAGCGCCAATCTGGCCTGTCTGTGTCGCCATCACAACTGGTTCCCCCAGGTCCTCCTCATCTTTGATGATGGCTCGAGCACGTTCCATCAAGTGTTCCATGGTCGTTGTTGAAACGCTGGTTGAGGCTCTCAGTAGCTGCTTCACCCGAGTGGGAAGGCCCACCACAAACGCGTCCGCGAGCGTCCGCTCCGACACCCCTCCACCGAACAGGACTGCGAGTTTCTTTAACACCGCGAAGAAAACGTCCACGCTTTCCTCCGGTAGAAGTTTTCGGGAAGTAAATTTTTCATAGGCCGTACAAGGATCCATGGCAAATGCCTTGTACAGCGCAGCTTTAATTGCGGTGACATCTCCCTTTTCGGCAGCACTGAGTTGCTGATATAGACTCAAGGCACCCCCAGCCAATCTATAGGGAATCACAGTGTGTACCCTTTTCACCTCACAAAGGTCGCACGTCAGTTTGACCCTTTCAACCCAGTCGACGATGGACGTGGACCCGTCAAACTCGGGTATGAGCTTTAAGTCGAATTTCGACTCGGTCATAGTCCTAGAGGCCAAATTGCCGAGATAGCTTGTAAGAAAATGCGTAAGGAAAGTGCTTTAAAAAAAAAAGAATTACTGCGCCCTCTGTAGATGTATGAGGAAAAATTCAAGATGACGCCCGACCCCCTCTTCAACACGGTAAGTTCAGGAAAAGATGTTATAAATGTTGCAGCAATTCAATAACCATTATACACCGGTTCTGCACGGAATCCAACTAGCAAGGTGCCTAGACGGACGCGAACGGTTACTCAGACGGACCCAACAACGGTAAAATATCCTCACACGGCACGAGAAGCAACACGATTCCCCGACCAACTCAATCGTCGCTCTCCCCACGTCTTTTCCATCACCCGCTTTTATGGTCGTTGTAGGCCGGCTAAATTTGCATATTGCGAGAATTCGTGTGACTTTGCGAGACATCATACTTTACAAAAGACGGCGGCCGCCATCTTGGTCGTTCTTTTCTATTTTCGGTCGGTGACGCCGAGCTTGTTTCGAGGTAAGTCTTTTTCCCCTCGTACATCTCTCCCACGTACCAACACAACACGCGGGCGTTTATCTCCTGGATGCACGTTACACTAAAGCCTCGTGTGAACGGGCTAATCTAACAGGTTTCTCGATTTTGTAACCTTTCGGTGTGTTTAACAGTTCCTTTTGCAGTTCAGGTATTGGTGTGCTGGCAATTAGTAACTCGACGAGGTGTTCGTTTAATTTATCGGCACTGAAATCACATTTCTTTGCCAACAGTCGACATCTGTTGATGAAGATGTCTGTTGTTTCATTTGGTCTCTGCTGGTATGTTCCAGTTTACAAACGCGGTGGTTTGTTGCTGGTTCTAGCTGCTCTAAAAATGCAGTAAATATTATTTATGGATCCTTGCGATCATCATCCGACATCGACCAACTATTATACCGGCGTAAACCTTCTTCGCCGGTCGTTCCATTCGTTGTCGAAATAGTTTGAATGATTCGGCAATACATGTCGTGCACCATTCAAAACTAGGGACTTGTAATGAAATTGTGGTCATTACGATAAGAAAGTGTGAAGAAAAAATTTGTGTGGTGTGGGAGGTAAGAAAAAAATTTGTTCAGCGTGTAAGAGATTAAAAAAAATCGTTTTTTTTGTTGCTTTTTTTTACTCGCTGTTTTACCTTTTTTTTAATTGTCTGTGACGTTATAAGATTGTGTGCTGTATGATAATACCGCTTGCCACCATGTCATGCTGTGTTGTGCATGGATGTATAAGAAAAGATTGGAACACGTGTGTTTGGTTGGTAAGAAGGGAACGAAATAATGGCGCCCCGCTTTATCGATTAATTGCTATGCGCATGAGTGAGTGCATACAAAAGTTAGATCACGAAACCGGAATGAAAGAGTCTATATAAAAGTTACTGAAACGAAAGAGCAGCAAAGTGAACGAATCGAAAGCGCTCGTGACAGCAACAACTATTGAACGTTTATTGATATTTTTGATTTTGATATGAAGATATATACGATGTAATAAATATATATATTTCTTCGTTACTATCTTGTCTTATTAAATCTTATTTCATACAATGATTGAATTATTCATACATTATATTAATCTAAATGTTTTGGAAAGATGCTGCATTTCTTTACCATTCAATTTTACAGATTCCACAACGGATATTTTGTCAGAATATACTTCCTTTGCATTTACTTAAGCATCCACAAAGCAGTTGATCTATTCCACTATAGCTAGTGACAATTTGACAATATTTCCAATTTTGACGAAAACAATTGAGATGTTCATCAGTTATGATTGTATAAGCATGAAAGGTTGCTTCATTTTATCAGAATTTACTCAATTTACATTTACACAAACCATTCACAAAACGATATCCATCATAGTTATGATTGTATCCATATAACATATATTCATCATAGTTATTATTGTATCCATATAAAAGATATCCATCATAGTTATGATTGTATCAATATAAAAGATATTCATCATAGTTATTATTGTATCCATATAAAAGATATTCATCATAGTTATCATTCTATCAATATAAGATATTCATCATAGTTATGATTGTATCAATATAAAAAATATTCATCATAGTTATGATTGTATCAATATAAAAGATATTCATCATAGTTATGATTCTATCAATATAAAAGATATTCATCATAGTTATTATTGTATCAATATAAAAGATATTCATCATAGTTATGATTGTATCAATATAAAAGATATCCATCACAGTTATGATTGTGTCAAGATAAAAGATATTCATCATAGTTATGATTGTATCAATATAAAAGATATTCATCATAGTTATGATTGTATCAAGATAAAAGATATTAATCATACTGATGATTGTGTCAGCATGAATGTGAAATTTCTAAATAATTATGATTGTATTAATATAAAACATGTAGTTATGATTGTATCAATGTAAAACAGTTATGATTGTATTAATATAAAACATATTCATCATACTTATGATTGTATCAATATAAGATATTCATCACAGTAATGATTGTGTCAATATAAAATACATTAATCGTAGTTATGATTGTATTAATATAAAAGCCAAATCGCTAAATAAGTTTTCTTTAACAGTCAAACTTCCATAACGATGAAAATTGAAAATATTTTAATACAAATAACTTAAAATAAATAAAATAAATTTCATTTATTTTTTCTTTGCAGATGTTCCTGCTTGAAAGCTTGTATTGAATCTGAACGAGTCCATATTTTCCTTAATATTTCCTACAGAGAAAATCATATTCGTGTTTGAAGACGTAAACTGTCATCTGTGGCAAAACTATATTATATTTGTCAGAAGAAAATCGAAATATTTGTCATAAAAATATTGTTCTTCTTGTTTCTCAAAATAATAATTACTGAAAAATTCAAGGATACGGTATATGATAAACCACACTGAGGATTGGTGCGAAATGTATTATTCTGATAAACCAAATCTAGCGATGCATATGAGTATTCACACTGGGGAATAGCTATATTCTCGTGAACAACATCAATAATCAAGTTCAGAGAAACCAAATCTAGCGATGAATGTGAGTACTTACACTGGAGAAAAGAAATGAGTACTCACACTGTGGATAATCAATATTCTCGTGAACAATGTCAATATTCACGTTCTGAGGAACCAAATCTAATGATTGCTATGAGTACTCACACTGGAGAAATGCCATATTCTCGTGAACAATTTCAATATTCACGTTCTGGGGAACTAAATCTAGCGATGCATATGAGTACTCACACTTGAGAAATGCCATATTCTCCTGGACAATTTCAATATTCACGTTCTGAGGAACCAAATCTAGCGATGCATATGAGTACTCACACTGGAGAAATGCCATATAATCCTGGACAATGTCAATGTTCACGTTCTGAAGAACCAAATCTAGCGATGCATATAAGTACTTACACTGGGGAAAATCCATATTCTCGTGAACAATTTCAATATTCACGTTCTGAGGAACCAAATCTAGTGATGCATATGAGTAATCACACAGGAGAAATGCCATATTCTGAACAATTTCAATATTCACGTTCTGAGGAGCCAAATCTAGCGATGCATATGTGTACTCCCACTGGGGAAATGCCATATTCTGCTGGACAATTTCAATATTCACGTTCTGAGGAGCCAAATCTAACGATGCATATAAGTACTCACACTGGGGAAAATTCACATTCTCGAGAACAATGTCAATATTCACGTTCTGCGGAACCAAATCTAGCGATGCATGTGAGTACTCACACAGGAAAAATGCCATATTCTTCTGAACAATTTCAATATTCACGTTCTGAGGAAACAAATCTAGCGATGCATATGAGTACGCATACTGGAGAAGAGCCATATTCTCCTGGACAATTTCAATATTCACGTTCTGAGAAACAAAATCTAGCGATACATACGAGTACTCAAACTCGAGATAAGCCATATTCTTGTAAAGAATGTCAATTTTCAACTTCAAATAAATCAGACCTAAGGAGACACATAAAAATTTACTCTCGAGTAAAATCATATTCTTGTGGACTATATGATTATTCATATACACAGAAACAACATCTAACGTACCACATGAGATTTCACGTAAGGGGAAACCCATATTCTTGTGAAAAATGTGTATTTTCATGTTTTATTAAACAACATCTAACACTACATATGAGACACCATAAAATGTGAAAACCATATTCATGTGAACAATATTAATATTAAAATTCTCGTAAAGAAAATCTGTCTACACATTTCAGAACTCACACGTAGTAAACTTGTAAACAACGCGTCCCTTATTGTTTTATACATCATATTTACTGAAACATAAAAATTTATTCTGAAAAAAAAATGCCCACTGGAAATAACTGAAATGCTTATTTGGCATCCAGTCTCTCTTTATAGGGGGTTGATGGGACCTGCAACGAAGATACTTGCATCATAAAGTCAGCTATTAATCAAAAACTCGTTAATTATAACCATGATATTATTCGTGAATTGACTCCCCTATACGTCACTTATCATCAACAGCTAATAATGTAAAACTATTACACCATCTCCCGCTCGTTCTTGCTCGTTACTATCAATGAAAAAGGCTACTGCCATAGCTGGAAATGTAGGGAAGAGATCCGTTATGAAATGTCAGACTACAAGAATTGCAACGACAGAAATAAAGAGTTACTGTTGCTATTCCGGGTTGTAGCATGCAACACACTCCCTCTGGAGCTTAACTAGATATCTTATGCTGCAGGACTTTAAATTATGTGTCTCTCAATTGCAAAAACAAAATTACATATTGAAAATGGAAGCTGCTGAATCGGCTGAATTTTTGTTTCAGATAAAACAATTTATCGCATCTTACAATGCTGAGACCGCTGGAGAAGATATCCTGCAGGCTCATTATCCTAAATTTATTTATTATATTTTAGAAGAGACGCAATTTACACCTGTGGACGAAACTTCCTTAGGTTGACAACGCAGATGACACATAAGAACATACTATGTTTACGTCATTAGCAACTACGTTATCTAAGTGTAGACCGCAATTATATACACATTATTTCATTATATTTAAAAATTACATTTAGTCCGTCGTCCTAACCTAAAGAGAAAGTAACTAAAATGTCATCCTCACTTTACCGACCACTCTTACGACACTATTCAACACCGAGTACTTTTATATTTTTACATACTTTTCTTGAGTGTTAACCGTCATTAACTGATTACACATTTCTAATACGCATACTCTTACCACTTAAATCCAACAAAAATAATGATTTCTCCGTCTTAAATATCCATCGCCGCTGATTGCATGAGAACTAATCATTCTACAATTCTGACATTCGGTTATTCCACCAAATAAACGAACACTAATCAACTATAAACACACTGCCATTTTAAAGATATTTTCAATGAACTAAACACATGTATTACAAATGAACACTTTTTCCAATGAATTTAAAAAAAAAATTTTCAATGAAGTTTTGTAAAAAAATTGTTTTACAAATTGTTTCGACAAGTTTTGTCAAGAAATTGTTTTACAAATGAATCCATTTCTTCATTGACTTTTTAAAGATATTTTTTTCAATGAATAAAAAAAAAAAATATTTCACAAATCCTTTTTTGCATTGATTTTTTAAAATATATTTTTCAATTAACTAAAAACGATATATTTCGGAAATAAAACAATAACATTTTTAAAACATTTATTTTTAAATTCCTTAGAAAATCTTTTTTTTTTTCTTTTTTTTTTTTTTTTTTTTTAGAGAAGTAATTTTTTCTATACACCGGTCGGGCGGTGTGCTTGTTCATTTTGTGCTTTTGGAAATGCCCGGTCACTGAAATACAAATCTTCCGGATTTTCTTAACGTCATGTTTATATGAAGATTTTTTTTATTATTCTAATTACTGTTTTCAGCTTCGACTAATCAAATAATAATGAAATGTTAAGTCTTTAATAATATGCTGGGTTTCATGTTTTCATAGATTTGAGTTTTTTATGAAATCGACACACAAAAGATAAAATTACTTGATAATCTTAATTACTTCCTGGACATGTTTACACGAGGGACGAAATAACGATTACACTAAATTGATTGCTGATTATTTTTCTTTAAATATTTTCACGTTTAAATCGTGTTTTTCATCTTTCAATTTTGATTCTTTTTTATTTTCATATATTTTATTTATTAATGAATTTAATACACACAAAACAAAAGTTCTATTAATTTACTAAGGTATTTTTGTTTCCTATACACCGGTCGGGCAGTGTGCTTTTTTTTTCTTTTCCTTCCTTCTTTTTCTTTTTTTTTCTTTCTTTTTTTGGTGCGCTTTTGGAAATGCCAGATCAATAGTTCACTGAAATACATATCTTCCGGATTTTCTTAATACAAACGTATTTAATTTTCATATAAAAATGGGGTTATTTTGATTGTTGGGATTATTCTGATTACTGTTCTCAGCTTCTTCGACTATTCAAATAATAATAAAATGCACAGTCTTTATGATGAATTTCATGTTTTCATATATTTTAGTTTTTTATAAATTCGACACACAAAAGAGAAAATCAGTAAAGAAATCGCAACAGTTTTTAATCATTGACAAATATAATCCCAACTTCATAGGAAAACAATTCGGCACAGTTAACTAATTCCCGGACATGTTTATACAAGTGACGAAATAATGATTACACCGTCTTGCGGTGACCTAAATCCATTGTTCCTTAACAGTTGATTTTTTTTCTTAAAATAATTTCACGTTTAAATCGTGTTTTTCATCTTATAATTTTAATTTTATATGTTTATATATTATATTTGCTAATGAGTTTAATGCACGCAAACCAACAGTTGCATCAATTTATTAAAGAACTCAAAACAAACAAAACGATTTTTTCTGTTTTAAACACAAAAGAAAACACTAATTCATCCCGATTTTTTCTTCATTTTGTATTGAATTCCTGGACTGAAAGGTAAGTATTTTTTTTTTTACACGTATGAAACATATCCCATTAAAAAACTTTTAGACATTTTAATTTTATTGCAATACGATAAACAATATTGATTCAACCATGCTTTATAAAAAAAAAAAAACATGAATAAAAAAAAAGTATGAATCTCTGATTAAAAAAATCTCCGAACATA
>NC_136527.1:159335646-159346665 GCF_053919585.1 Euprymna scolopes | reverse complement strand
TAAATGAGCAGCATGTAGTTGTTCTAATATGTCTTTTTGAAGTGTCTGGGGGATGACGATTTGTTGTCCTTTGAGGATAAGACCATCATCAATTGAGAGCTGATCTCTTAGGCCCCAGAACACTCTAATGTCTCTGGCCATCCCGTGATGAGGTCTCTCTCAGCTGGTTAAGCAGAGGATCCGCTGTCGTACACTGTCTTAGCTGTTCGATGTAATTAGTGGAAAAACGAACTGTATCAACTCGTACATCAAGTTCGATAGGGTCCACATTACAAGATGGCGGTAGGCGCGATAATCCCTCAGCCAAGATGTTGTCAGATCCCTTGTTATATGTGAGCCTGAAGTTGTATGTTTGGAGTTTTATCAACATTCTTTGCAGACGTGCCGGGGCTGATGTGAGCGGTTTGTCGATGATCATTGTGAGGGGTTTGTGGAAAGTGACGTCTTGGAAACTTTTGCTATAGAGGTATGTGTGGAACGTCTGTGTGCCAAATACGATGGTCAGTAGCTAAGGTTAGATACATGCGTATCTCTGTTCTGTCTGTGTGAGGCTCTTGCTAGCATATGTGACAGGCGATAGGTTATCCTCAGCTGGTTGTAGCAGAGCTGCACCGATTCCATGTAAACTCGCATCACACTGCATGTATATCGGTTTTTAATACGTCACGCAACACTGCTGTCTTGGAACTGAAGTCCTTGACAAAACGAGACAGGTATGTCATCATACCCAAGAATTGTTGTACTTCCGTCTTGTTATGTGGCTCAGGCTTTTTCTGTAGGTCACGTACCTTCGCCGGGTCTGGCTTTAGTCCAGTATGTGTGTACAGGTTTCCAAAAAAGGATATTTCACAGCATTTGATCTTGCACTTCTCCGAGTTCAAGGTAAGGCCTTCTTCGGTAGCGACCTTCATGAAACGTCTTAGGTTTTCATCATGTTCCTGCTCTGTCGACCCATATATGGTAATATCGTCAGCTATACCACAAGCAACAGTGCATTTCTCGAGTATTCTGTCCATCTCGAGTTGGTAGATGTCCTGATTGACACCCAAACCGAATGGCAGTCGTTCAAAACAAAACCTTCCAAATGGTGTTTAGAAAGTTGTTAGCGGCTGACTTTCAGGGTCGAGCTTTATAGACCAGTACCCAGACTTAGCGTCGAACTTTGAGAAGAATTTTGCTCCTACAAATCGATGGTTGAGCTCCTCGACGGTTGGAATTTGGTGGTATGGCCGTATGAGCTTTGTTTAGCGCACGTGTGTCTAAGCAAACTCTAATTGTGTTGTCACGTTTGGTGACATAAGTGAGAGAGCTTACCCAGTTTGTGGGTTCGTTGATGCGGCGAATGACTCCTTGCGATTCCATCTTGTCGAGTTCCGATTTGATTTGTCCGCGCATGGCTATAGGTGTCCTTCTTGGTGGGTCTATGTGGCATGGTACATTGGGGTTGACAACAAGCTTGTGAGTGTTCCGAAATTCACCAATACAGTCAAATCTCTTAGGGTATAAATGTATTAGGTCAGCTACACTATTGATGGGTTGGTGCTAGTCTGAGATGGCACAGTTCGTTGTCACTACCCTAGGAGCCACTGATGTTGGTATGCCCAATATGGCTGCTCCTGGTACATCAACCACATAGAATTAGGTAACCAGCCATGTGGGGTTTTATACTTGCACCTAAAAGTTGTGGTGCCATAACAGTTTATCCTGGTGATGTTGTAGGCTGTTACCAGACATTGTGTTGAGGTGAATGATCCGGGCATTGGGTTTCCAGCTTCGTCTATACTGCTAGGGTACATGTTGCGGAATATGCGGATAGGCACTGTATTTGCTTGTGCCCCTGAATCTACTTTCAGCTTGAAGGTACGAGTGCCTGGGTGGTCCCTTAGCTTAATGCTTAGATCAACAAATGCCTCATTTCGAGGATCTTTCATGTTTGCTGACTTTCCGCTGTTAGTTGTGATGGAGCTAAAGGTGAGGTTCTCCATTGCCGTGCCTATGTCAGTCATGGCTTGGCCATCGTGTTACGCGACGCTGTTTATTTTCTTGACAAACTCCCGTTGTTGGTTATGACTGTTATGCATGGGTCTTCCTTGTTGTCTCTTGGTTTTGTGCTTCCCTGAGATGCAAACTGTATCCCAGTGACCTCTTTTGCCACATGTGTGGCATATATCATTTTGGGCAGGGCAGTGTTCTCTGCCAAAACGGTGACTGCGTCCACAATTTTTGCAGGTTTGTCCGCGTTTTCGGTCAATCCCTTGCCACTGGTGTGTACCACGGCTTATTGCGGCTATCTGTGGTGATTGTTGTAACTGGTGGAGTTGGTTGACATAAACTGCTAAATGTAAGAAAATGTGTAAGGAAAGTCCTTTAAAAGAAAAAAGAATTACTGCGCCCTCTGTAGATGTATAAGGACAAATTCAAGATGGCGCCCGACCCCCTCTTCAACACGGTAAGTTCAGGAAAAGATGTTATAAATGTTGCAGCAATTCAATAACCATTATACACCGGTTCTGCATGGAATCCAACTAGCAAGGTGCCTAGACTGACGCGAACGGTTACTCAGACTGGACCCAACAACGGTAAAATATCCTCACACGGCACGAGAAGCAACAGCAACACGATTCCCCGACCAACTCAATCGTCGCTCTCCCACGTCTTTTTCATCACCCGCTTTTATGGTCATTGTAGGCCGGCTAAATTTGCATATTGCGAGAATTCGTGTGACTTTGCAAGACATCATACTTTACAAAAGACGGCGGCCGCCATCTTGGTCGTTCTTTTCTATTTTCGGTCGGTGACGCCGAGCTTGTCTCGAGGTAAGTCTTTTTCCCCTCGTCCGTCTCTCCCAAGTACCCACACAACACGCAAACACGCGGGCGCTTATCTCCTGGATGCACGTTACCTCCCCCCTGATCTGATGATCACATAGAGAGCACTGGGGGGCTTTTAGTGCGTGTGCTTCTGCGAAGAGGTACATTCACTGTTTCAGATTCGGGCTCTGGATCTGGTTCCGCCTCATCAGATGAAGTATCGCTATCAGTCTCTGGAGGGGGCTCACTGAATCCGTGCATCTGCAGCTCATCGCTAGACGCTTCACTGCTTTCTTCTGTAGTTGTGTGACACACCTCGGTAGCTGGGCGAAGATCTCGCACATGTCGTGGGGTTCCATCGACCGAAACAGACTGCTGGCTAATCACTCCAGATATTTGTCATCGCTTAAACTTGTCGGTGCACCGATTTCCTGGGGGCCGCACCCACACTGGATCTCCCACTTCATATCTGTTATATGTGCCCTTGTCGGCTGGTTGCGTAGTGTTGATTCCCTTCACTCCGACTCGGTACGTGTAAATAGCATTCGCAGGTGCGGTTGAAGGGGATGTCCCGTGCTTTGGCGTAATGTTGTACCAATATATGGCTTCCGTAATAGTACATCGCTTCCTGGCAGCAATTCTCTTGATGCTGCGATGGTGTTTTTCAGTAATGCCATTTCCTGACGGCACATGCACACATCGCAACCATAGTCGGACGCCCCACTCATCTAACAACTGCCGGGCTTGCTGGCTACAAAACGCTACATCATTGTCAGTCAGGAGCTCTTCCGGCGCACCTCGCTCAAAAATAATGGATGATAGGTGGCGAACAACATTTGCTGAATCCTGTCTGGTCATCTGCCGCCACACCGAAAATCTCGTAGGCCCGCAATCAATGAGAGTTAGAAAGGGCTTGCCACTGTAATGGGTAATATCCATGGCCAGCCGCTGCCACACACTCTCAACTTCCAAGCGACCCTTCTGCCATCGCTCTGGTGCAGGATCAATAGACTGGCAAGCCTCACAATTTCTGACGATCTGTCTGACATCCATCTTGGTCACTGCTGTGTATACGCGCCTCACAATATAAAGGGTCCTCTTGATACCCGGATGTCCGCTCTGTGCATGATTTTTTTGTATTTGACATGGGTCAATTGCAACTGCACAAGATCGAGCAGTAATCTCCATTCCCATCTTCGAGGCTTCATACCATTTGTGAGGTACTCGGGTCAGTTGGTCAGCACGATTACAATGTGATGGCACCAGAGTGACGCTCAGTGATAGCCCATACTCAGATACCAGGTTTTTTAGCGTGTCTAGCCTTCTCCGTATTAACATTTCGCTTGCTGCCTTGGTACGGATTTGTGTCCGTCCTAAAAGTGTGTCAGACACCCAGTGGTAGACACAGAGAGAATCTGTGTACAAGGTCAACTTCTTAGACTGCCACTGCAGGGCCAGATTTACCCCCTTTACAACAGCGTCCAACTCTGCCAGGTTGATATGCTGAGAATCTGTTACGGGCCACAGCCAACATGCATCCTCGAACACGTTTCCTCCTTGCTCCAACGATACTCCCAACGCCAAAGAACTGGCATCAACCCACACACCTACGTCTCCGTTAACACACCACCGCCCACAGGCAGGGTCCTTCTTGTTCACTCTCTCCAGTGTCTCTTTAATCATCAGAGTTAGTAGGACATCATCGGATATGTCATCCCAACCTGTGGTTGTTAAATTTGCTCTGCATTTAATTACACCAACAGCTGCGCGGAGCCAGCCACAGACCGGTAAGTGACAAACAAGTTTTCCACACCAAGAAAAAACGGTCCGCCTTGTAACGAGGTTGGGGATGCTTGGAATTTCACTGCCACGCCTCCATTGTAGGGTGCCATCTTCTTCATAAACATCCAATCCCAATACACGTGCTCCTTCCCTTAAACGTTCGGGATTCTTGCATTCCAGACCAAACTGAGCCAACTTTTCTTTGACACACGACGCAGACTGTACATCTTCATTGACGTATACGTCATCAATGTAAGCTGACGTTGAGTCCCTCCTGGGCTTTTCTTGGGACAATACAGTGTTGACAATAGTCTTCATGATCTGTGGTGCCACATTTAGGCCAAAACCTAGGCGTGTAAGGCAGTACCTCTGCCCCTGGAACCAAACTGTCTGAACGGCCACAACGTCTCATCAACTCGCACCTGTAAATAGGCTTTTCGCAAATCCAATATCGAGACATCAGTGCCTTTCTGACGTCATTCCCTCAACTTACTGGCGCATACGTCAGCATCGGCAGTGTAGGCTTCAATATGCTTGTTAAGCTCCCTATAGTCCAGCACGGGCCGTACTTTCGACTTGTTATGCTGGACTACTGCCATCAAGGGTATTAGACCCTTGGGAGGCCCAAGCTTGTCCTCAGGGTACGGGATTAACCAGCCAACTTGGATCCACGCCTTTAGTTCCCTTTCGTATTCTGCTCGAGCCTCACTGGGTATAGGGTACTCTGCAACCCCATTCTTGAGTTTAGTCGGTGCCATTCCCTCCGTCCACTTTCAAGATGCAATCCAGGCCCTCTTGCGAGAGTCGTAGTCCACTGTAAAATCCGGCCGATCGATGTGGAGCGCTGCACACACTGGGGCCTCCAAGAATCGCACCTTTCCATCCCGATGAATTGCGACTCACCCCAGCGCCTTGATGGCATCGTATCCGAGCAACAGGTCAAACCCCAGGAGATTTCCTTGGGTCACAAGTACATTGATCTTAGTGGCTGCACCGGTGTCCGTGTAGATCTCGACAGTTCCAGCTCCACAGCATGTCTGGGTCTCGCCTCCTATCGTGGTGACTTTGATCTTTCTCTTAGTCCAACTTGGACACAGCCTGGCGCTCACTATAGTATGCGAACAGCCTGAGTCGAGAAGTGCTGAGCAGGGTATCCTGTTTACGTAGACTGTCATCACTGGTTGCGCCTTGTTCAAATTTTGCTCGGGGAGCAGGGCGGCGCTGACGTCCTCTCCCCTGATACGTTTCCCGCACAGTTTTGGGCTAGATGCCCCAAACCGCCACAACTAAAAGAGCGCACACGCCACCTGTGGGTGCAATTCCTTGCAAAATGTCCGCGTCGGCCGCAGCGAAAACATTTCCCATTGCTTGCAGGGTTCTGATTCAGAATCTCCCGAGCGCCAATCTGGCCTGTCTGTGTCGCCATCACAACTGGTTCCCCCAGGTCCTCCTCATCTTTGATGATGGCTCGAGCACGTTCCATCAAGTGTTCCATGGTCGTTGTTGAAACGCTGGTTGAGGCTCTCAGTAGCTGCTTCACCCGAGTGGGAAGGCCCACCACAAACGCGTCCGCGAGCGTCCGCTCCGACACCCCTCCACCGAACAGGACTGCGAGTTTCTTTAACACCGCGAAGAAAACGTCCACGCTTTCCTCCGGTAGAAGTTTTCGGGAAGTAAATTTTTCATAGGCCGTACAAGGATCCATGGCAAATGCCTTGTACAGCGCAGCTTTAATTGCGGTGACATCTCCCTTTTCGGCAGCACTGAGTTGCTGATATAGACTCAAGGCACCCCCAGCCAATCTATAGGGAATCACAGTGTGTACCCTTTTCACCTCACAAAGGTCGCACGTCAGTTTGACCCTTTCAACCCAGTCGACGATGGACGTGGACCCGTCAAACTCGGGTATGAGCTTTAAGTCGAATTTCGACTCGGTCATAGTCCTAGAGGCCAAATTGCCGAGATAGCTTGTAAGAAAATGCGTAAGGAAAGTGCTTTAAAAAAAAAAGAATTACTGCGCCCTCTGTAGATGTATGAGGAAAAATTCAAGATGACGCCCGACCCCCTCTTCAACACGGTAAGTTCAGGAAAAGATGTTATAAATGTTGCAGCAATTCAATAACCATTATACACCGGTTCTGCACGGAATCCAACTAGCAAGGTGCCTAGACGGACGCGAACGGTTACTCAGACGGACCCAACAACGGTAAAATATCCTCACACGGCACGAGAAGCAACACGATTCCCCGACCAACTCAATCGTCGCTCTCCCCACGTCTTTTCCATCACCCGCTTTTATGGTCGTTGTAGGCCGGCTAAATTTGCATATTGCGAGAATTCGTGTGACTTTGCGAGACATCATACTTTACAAAAGACGGCGGCCGCCATCTTGGTCGTTCTTTTCTATTTTCGGTCGGTGACGCCGAGCTTGTTTCGAGGTAAGTCTTTTTCCCCTCGTACATCTCTCCCACGTACCAACACAACACGCGGGCGTTTATCTCCTGGATGCACGTTACACTAAAGCCTCGTGTGAACGGGCTAATCTAACAGGTTTCTCGATTTTGTAACCTTTCGGTGTGTTTAACAGTTCCTTTTGCAGTTCAGGTATTGGTGTGCTGGCAATTAGTAACTCGACGAGGTGTTCGTTTAATTTATCGGCACTGAAATCACATTTCTTTGCCAACAGTCGACATCTGTTGATGAAGATGTCTGTTGTTTCATTTGGTCTCTGCTGGTATGTTCCAGTTTACAAACGCGGTGGTTTGTTGCTGGTTCTAGCTGCTCTAAAAATGCAGTAAATATTATTTATGGATCCTTGCGATCATCATCCGACATCGACCAACTATTATACCGGCGTAAACCTTCTTCGCCGGTCGTTCCATTCGTTGTCGAAATAGTTTGAATGATTCGGCAATACATGTCGTGCACCATTCAAAACTAGGGACTTGTAATGAAATTGTGGTCATTACGATAAGAAAGTGTGAAGAAAAAATTTGTGTGGTGTGGGAGGTAAGAAAAAAATTTGTTCAGCGTGTAAGAGATTAAAAAAAATCGTTTTTTTTGTTGCTTTTTTTTACTCGCTGTTTTACCTTTTTTTTAATTGTCTGTGACGTTATAAGATTGTGTGCTGTATGATAATACCGCTTGCCACCATGTCATGCTGTGTTGTGCATGGATGTATAAGAAAAGATTGGAACACGTGTGTTTGGTTGGTAAGAAGGGAACGAAATAATGGCGCCCCGCTTTATCGATTAATTGCTATGCGCATGAGTGAGTGCATACAAAAGTTAGATCACGAAACCGGAATGAAAGAGTCTATATAAAAGTTACTGAAACGAAAGAGCAGCAAAGTGAACGAATCGAAAGCGCTCGTGACAGCAACAACTATTGAACGTTTATTGATATTTTTGATTTTGATATGAAGATATATACGATGTAATAAATATATATATTTCTTCGTTACTATCTTGTCTTATTAAATCTTATTTCATACAATGATTGAATTATTCATACATTATATTAATCTAAATGTTTTGGAAAGATGCTGCATTTCTTTACCATTCAATTTTACAGATTCCACAACGGATATTTTGTCAGAATATACTTCCTTTGCATTTACTTAAGCATCCACAAAGCAGTTGATCTATTCCACTATAGCTAGTGACAATTTGACAATATTTCCAATTTTGACGAAAACAATTGAGATGTTCATCAGTTATGATTGTATAAGCATGAAAGGTTGCTTCATTTTATCAGAATTTACTCAATTTACATTTACACAAACCATTCACAAAACGATATCCATCATAGTTATGATTGTATCCATATAACATATATTCATCATAGTTATTATTGTATCCATATAAAAGATATCCATCATAGTTATGATTGTATCAATATAAAAGATATTCATCATAGTTATTATTGTATCCATATAAAAGATATTCATCATAGTTATCATTCTATCAATATAAGATATTCATCATAGTTATGATTGTATCAATATAAAAAATATTCATCATAGTTATGATTGTATCAATATAAAAGATATTCATCATAGTTATGATTCTATCAATATAAAAGATATTCATCATAGTTATTATTGTATCAATATAAAAGATATTCATCATAGTTATGATTGTATCAATATAAAAGATATCCATCACAGTTATGATTGTGTCAAGATAAAAGATATTCATCATAGTTATGATTGTATCAATATAAAAGATATTCATCATAGTTATGATTGTATCAAGATAAAAGATATTAATCATACTGATGATTGTGTCAGCATGAATGTGAAATTTCTAAATAATTATGATTGTATTAATATAAAACATGTAGTTATGATTGTATCAATGTAAAACAGTTATGATTGTATTAATATAAAACATATTCATCATACTTATGATTGTATCAATATAAGATATTCATCACAGTAATGATTGTGTCAATATAAAATACATTAATCGTAGTTATGATTGTATTAATATAAAAGCCAAATCGCTAAATAAGTTTTCTTTAACAGTCAAACTTCCATAACGATGAAAATTGAAAATATTTTAATACAAATAACTTAAAATAAATAAAATAAATTTCATTTATTTTTTCTTTGCAGATGTTCCTGCTTGAAAGCTTGTATTGAATCTGAACGAGTCCATATTTTCCTTAATATTTCCTACAGAGAAAATCATATTCGTGTTTGAAGACGTAAACTGTCATCTGTGGCAAAACTATATTATATTTGTCAGAAGAAAATCGAAATATTTGTCATAAAAATATTGTTCTTCTTGTTTCTCAAAATAATAATTACTGAAAAATTCAAGGATACGGTATATGATAAACCACACTGAGGATTGGTGCGAAATGTATTATTCTGATAAACCAAATCTAGCGATGCATATGAGTATTCACACTGGGGAATAGCTATATTCTCGTGAACAACATCAATAATCAAGTTCAGAGAAACCAAATCTAGCGATGAATGTGAGTACTTACACTGGAGAAAAGAAATGAGTACTCACACTGTGGATAATCAATATTCTCGTGAACAATGTCAATATTCACGTTCTGAGGAACCAAATCTAATGATTGCTATGAGTACTCACACTGGAGAAATGCCATATTCTCGTGAACAATTTCAATATTCACGTTCTGGGGAACTAAATCTAGCGATGCATATGAGTACTCACACTTGAGAAATGCCATATTCTCCTGGACAATTTCAATATTCACGTTCTGAGGAACCAAATCTAGCGATGCATATGAGTACTCACACTGGAGAAATGCCATATAATCCTGGACAATGTCAATGTTCACGTTCTGAAGAACCAAATCTAGCGATGCATATAAGTACTTACACTGGGGAAAATCCATATTCTCGTGAACAATTTCAATATTCACGTTCTGAGGAACCAAATCTAGTGATGCATATGAGTAATCACACAGGAGAAATGCCATATTCTGAACAATTTCAATATTCACGTTCTGAGGAGCCAAATCTAGCGATGCATATGTGTACTCCCACTGGGGAAATGCCATATTCTGCTGGACAATTTCAATATTCACGTTCTGAGGAGCCAAATCTAACGATGCATATAAGTACTCACACTGGGGAAAATTCACATTCTCGAGAACAATGTCAATATTCACGTTCTGCGGAACCAAATCTAGCGATGCATGTGAGTACTCACACAGGAAAAATGCCATATTCTTCTGAACAATTTCAATATTCACGTTCTGAGGAAACAAATCTAGCGATGCATATGAGTACGCATACTGGAGAAGAGCCATATTCTCCTGGACAATTTCAATATTCACGTTCTGAGAAACAAAATCTAGCGATACATACGAGTACTCAAACTCGAGATAAGCCATATTCTTGTAAAGAATGTCAATTTTCAACTTCAAATAAATCAGACCTAAGGAGACACATAAAAATTTACTCTCGAGTAAAATCATATTCTTGTGGACTATATGATTATTCATATACACAGAAACAACATCTAACGTACCACATGAGATTTCACGTAAGGGGAAACCCATATTCTTGTGAAAAATGTGTATTTTCATGTTTTATTAAACAACATCTAACACTACATATGAGACACCATAAAATGTGAAAACCATATTCATGTGAACAATATTAATATTAAAATTCTCGTAAAGAAAATCTGTCTACACATTTCAGAACTCACACGTAGTAAACTTGTAAACAACGCGTCCCTTATTGTTTTATACATCATATTTACTGAAACATAAAAATTTATTCTGAAAAAAAAATGCCCACTGGAAATAACTGAAATGCTTATTTGGCATCCAGTCTCTCTTTATAGGGGGTTGATGGGACCTGCAACGAAGATACTTGCATCATAAAGTCAGCTATTAATCAAAAACTCGTTAATTATAACCATGATATTATTCGTGA